>NC_069499.1:470399591-470524591 GCF_027579735.1 Bombina bombina
AGTTGGTCACCCAATCAAATATATATTGTAGATGGAAGCAATTATTAATATATACTGTTATATCAGAAATTAAAAAAAAATAGCATAAAAAAAGCTGTTGGTTTAGTGATGACACAAGTAATAAATTAGCTTTGAAAATTTGTTATTGATGGGTTGTCAATAGCTTTCAGAAAAGCTGTTCTGCCACATAGTAATGATCCTACCTGACTGGAAGCAAAGTTGCTACTGGGCAGTTGTCAGGCATGAGTTACTTTATTTTCTATTTTTGTTACATTTTAGCCCATGTGATAACCTATTAAAGTGATCACATACTCATTACAACCAAGGTATGCAGAATACCATCTCTGAATGCACAACACGTCAAACCTTGAAGCAGATGGGCTTCTGCAGCAGAAGGCCACACCAGGTGCCACTCCTGTCAGCTAAGAACAGGAAACTGAGGCTACAATTTGCACAGGGTCACCAAAATTGGACAATAGAAGATTGGAAAAACGTTGCCTAGTCTGATGAGTCTTGATTTCAGCTGCGGGATTCAGATGGTAGGGTCAGAATTTGGAACAAACAACATGAAAGCATGAATACATCCTGACTTGTATCAACGGTTCAGGCTGCTGCTGGTGGTGTAATGGTGTGGAGGATATTTTCTTGGCACACTTTGGTCCCCTTAGTACCAATTGAGCATTGTTTAAATGCCACGGCCTACCTCAGTATTGTTGCTGACCATGTCCATCCCTTTATGACAAGTGTACCCATCTTTTGATGGCTACTTCCAGCAGGATAATGCACCATGTCACAAAGCTCAAATCATATCAAACTGGTTTATTGAACACGACATTGAGTTCACTTTACTCCAATGGCCTCCACAGTCACCAGATCTCAATCCAATAGAGCACCTTTGGGATGTGGTGGAACCGGAGATTCACATTATGGATGTGCAGCCGACAAATTTGCAGCAACTGTGTGATACTGTCATGTCAATACGGACAAAAATTTCTTGTTAAATCTATGCCACAAAGAATTAAGGCAGTTCTGAAGGCAAAAGGTGGTCCATCCTGGTACTAGAAAGGTGTACCTAATAAAGTGGCAGGTGAGTGTATATATATATTATTTTTTATTTATTTTTTCTGTAGTGATCCATCTCCACCTCCCCCTGTATTTGCCATGGGGTCATCATTTATTGTGTAGACACCCCTCTCCAATCAAACCTACTGTGCCATAGTGTAGGGTCACCCTCCCCTCTATATTTATTTAGATCATGTGGGCCCCTCTCCCTGTGTCATAGTATAGGGTCTCCATCCCCCTATATTTGTATTTAGTCACATCCCTCCAGATGCCTCTCTCATCAGTGTAGGGTCCCACCCCATCCATCCCCCAAATGTTTTTTCTGTACCGTAGAACCCCTTCAACTCCCTTCCAGAGCTAGGCCACCAACCCTCCTCCCACCGGCACCAGCAATGATCGTTACAGATGGTGATACACACAGTGTCACAGATAGATGCCATGGGCTCAGGAACTTCAGCTCTGGGCTGTAACTTTACAGCCGAGACTGCTGGGGAGCTTCATGCAGCTTGGACGTATACACACGCCATGTGGTATGGCAGTCAAAGTACCAGATGATGTATATATATATATATATATATATATACGTCCTTTCGGATTAAGGGGTTAATACTCCAGCAGGTAAAATTATAATTGGGAACAACTTAAAGGGGAGAAAATATAAGGGTATACTGTCCCTTTAAGTATAGGGACCCAGCCTACTTCAGCCTCTCCCCTTGCTGAACATCCAAACTTGGTATGAGAACACGGCTGACCTCTCCCTGTGAATTCTTTACCAAGCAATCCCCTATGCCTTGATACTGACACCCTCAAAAGGAAAAGTAGTGTAATATGTATGGCAAAACAAAGACATTGGCCCCTAGTTATCAAGCCGTCAACCTCAAATACGCTGGAATTCCGCAGCGTATTTGTGGCGAGGCTGATTCACCTAAGTTATCAAGCCCTACACACCGGCAAAAGTAGAATATAGTGACGTAAGCTTCGATCCGCCGGACTCAGTCCAACACAGATCGATTCTTACTTCACTCCAGATGTTCCGAACACAAGTTTGGCACAATCTGACTACTTTTGCTAGTTATCAAAAAACTAGCAGGTACGCTCGGCACTTTTCCGGCCCAGCGTACCTGGTTTTCAATCCGCCGCCCTGGAGGTGGCGGATCCCATAGGAATCAATGGGAGTCTGACCATAGCGAAAGTTCATGTTCTCTGCTGCCCGACATCCCATTGATTCCTATGGGAAGTGTGTACACCTAACACCCTAACATGTACCTCGAGTCTAAACACCCCTAATCTGCCCCCCCACACCGCCGCAACTAAATAAATGTATTACCCCCTAAACCGCCGCTCCCGGACCCCGCCGCAACTATAATAAACTGATTAACCCCTAAATTGCCGCTCCCGGAGCCCATCGCCACTCTAATAAACTGATTAACCCCTAAACCGCCGCTCCCGGACCCCGCCGCCACCTACATAATAACTATTAACCCCTATCCTGCCCCCCTATACCGCCGCCACCTATAATAAATTTATTAACCCCTATCCTGCCGATCCCGTATCCCGCTGCAACTAAATAAATTGTTTAACCCCTAAACCGCCGCTCCCGGACCCCGCCGCCACCTATATTAAACTTATTAACCCCTAATCTGCCCCCACTACACCGTCGCCACCTATAATAAATTTATTAACCCCTATCCTGCCCCCCTATACTTCCGCCATCTATATTAAACTAATTAACCCCTAAACTTAAGTCTAACACTAACCCTAACACCCCCCTAATTAAATATTATTTTAATAAATCTAAATAAAAATTACTCTTATTAACTAAATTAATCCTATTTAAAACTAAATACTTACCTATAAAATAAACCCTAATATAGCTACAATATTACTAATAATAATATTGTAGCTATTTTAGGATTTATTTTTATTTCACAGGCAAATTTAAATTTATTTTAACTAGGTACAATAGCTATTAAATAGTTAATAACTATTATATAGCTACCTAGTTAAAATAAAGATAAATTTACCTGTAAAATAAAAACTAGCCTAAGTTACAATTACACCTAACACTACACTATCATTAACTAAATTATTCCTATTTAAATAAATACTTACCTGTAAAATAAACCCTAAGATAGCTACAATGTAATTAATAATTACATTGTAGCTATTTTAGCATTTATATTTATTTTACAGGTAACTTTGTATTTAATTTAACTAGGTAGAATAGTTATTAAATAGTTATTAACTATTTAATAACTACCTAGCTAAAAGAAATACAAAATTACCTGTAAAATAAATCCTAACCTAAGTTACAATTAAACCTAACAGTACACTATCAATAAATAAATTAAATTAATTAACTACAAATACCTACAATTAAATACAATTAAATAAACTAACTAAGTTACAAAAAATAAAAAAAATATTACAAGATTTTTAATCTAATTACACCTAATCTAAGCCCCCTAATAAAATAACAAAGCCCCCCAAAATAAAATAATGCCCTACCCTATACTAAATTACAAAAGTTAACAGCTCTATTACCTTACCAGCCCTTAAAAGGGCCTTTTGCGGGGCATGCCCCAAAGAAATCAACTCTTTTGCATGTTAAAAAAAACACAATACCACCCCCCAACATTACAACCCACCACCCACATACCCCTACTCTAACCCAAACCCCCCTTAAATAAACCTAACACTACCCCCCTGAAGATCTCCCTACCTTGAGTCGTCTTTACCCAACCGGGCACCGATGGACCAAAAGAGGGCATCCGGAGCGGCAGAAGTCTTCATCCTATCCGGGCAGAAGAGGACATCCGGACCGGCAGACATCTTCATCCAAGCGGCATCTTCTATCTTCATCCATCCGACGAGGAGCGGCTCCAAAGACCTCCGGCGCGGAACATCCTTCTTGACCGACGACTAGACGACGAATGAAGGTTCCTTTAAGTGACGTCATCCAAGATGGCATCCCTCAAATTCCGATTGGCTGATAGGATTCAGCCAATAGAATGCAAGCTCAATCTGATTGGCTGATTGCATCAGCCAATCCAATTGAACTTGAATCTGATTGGCTGATTCAATCAGCCAATCAGATTTTTCCTACCTTAATTCCGATTGGCTGAAAGAATCCTATCAGCCAATCTGAATTCGAGGGACGCCATCTTGGATGACGTCACTTAAAGGAGCCTTCATTCATCGTCTAGTCATCGGTCAAGAAGGATGTTCCGCGCCGGAGGTCTTGAAGTAGGGGTATGTGGGTGGTGGGTTGTAATGTTGGGGGGTGGTATTGTGTTTTTTTTAACATGCAAAAGAGCTGATTTCTTTGGGGCATGCCCCACAAAAGGCCCTTTTAAGGGCTGGTAAGGTAATAGAGCTGTTAACTTTTGTAATTTAGTATAGGGTAGGGCATTTTTTTTTATTTTGGGGGCTTTGTTATTTTATTAGGGGGCTTAGATTAGGTGTAATTAGATTAAAAATCTTGTAATATTTTTTTATTTTTTGTAACTTAGTTTTTTTTAATTGTATTAAATTGTAGGTATTTGTAGTTAATTAATTTAATTTATTTATTGATAGTGTAGTGTTAGGTTTAATTGTAACTTAGGTAAGGATTTATTTTACAGGTAATTTTGTATTTCTTTTAGCTAGGTAGTTATTAAATAGTTAATAACTATTCAATAACTATTCTACCTAGTTAAAATAAATTTAAATTTGCCTGTAAAATAAAAATAAATCCTAAAATAGCTACAATATAATTATTAGTAATATTGTAGCTATATTAGGGTTTATTTTATAGGTAAGTATTTAGTTTTAAATAGGATTAATTTAGTTAATAATAGTAATTTTTATTTAGATTTATTAAAATAATATTTAAGTTAGGGGGGTGTTAGGGTTAGTGTTAGACTTAAGTTTAGGGGTTAATTAGTTTAATATAGATGGCGGCGGTATAGGGGGGGCAGGATAGGGGTTAATAAATTTATTATGAGTGGCGACGGTGTAGGGGGGCAGATTAGGGGTTAATAAGTTTAATATAGGTGGCGGCGGGGTCCGGGAGCGGCGGTTTAGGGGTTAAACAATTTATTTAGTTGTGGCGGGGTACGGGATCGGCAGGATAGGGGTTAATAAATTTATTATAGGTGGCGGCGGTATGGGGGGGCAGGATAGGGGTTAATAGGTATTATGTAGGTGGCGGCGGGGTGCGGGAGCGGCGGTTTAGGGGTTAATCAGTTTATTAGAGTGGCGGTGGGCTCCGGGAGCGGCGGTTTAGGGGTTAATAAATTTATTATAGTTGCGGCGGGGTCTAGGAGCGGCGGTTTAGGGGTTAATAACTTTATTTCATTGCGGGGGGCTCCGGGGGCGCCGGTATAGGGGGTAGAACAGTGTAGTTTAGTGTGGGTGCTTAGTGACAGCTTATCAATAAAGCTGTAAAAAAGCCGAAGAGCAGCGAGATCGGATGAGTGATAACTATCACAGTCCTCTGCTCATCGCCCTGTACTTGGTGCGTGACTTTTTGACAGCTTTTTTGATAACTTTGGCGAGCATATTCAGGTCCGCAGCAGCGATGTGAGGCGAGCTTAGGCGGGCGTATTGGGGCCAGTGAAGGCAGGTAAGTAGACACGTTGATAACTAGAGGCCACAGTCTTGTCTGTTCTATTGAGGGAAATTTAGAGTTATTAGTGTACAGAGCTTTTAAGGGATGATCTCTGCAAGTATCTAAGGGACACAGGAGGGAATCAGTGACAACAGACAAGGGACAGCATAGCCCTTGGTAGCAGGTATGTTACAGTTTGTGGCACTATACATATAAATAATAAAAACAATAACCAATTTTGAAATATAAATATAATCAATCAAAAAAAAAAAAATCTTTATAAAATATACATCTCTAACCATAATTGCACAAATGGGAATTTTTATCATTAAATATATAATACCATATTTAGGCCTGTTGGCATAGATCCCAATCATGAACAAATAAATAATAGCTCAAAGGCTTTGAAAATAACTAGAAGCAAGTACCATTAAGCCACAGTGCTAAGGCTGAGCTCTGTAGCAACTCAAGGGTTGCAGGTTCGATCCCCGGCGAGGTCCACTCAACCTTTTATCCTTCCGAGGTTGATAAAATGAGCAGCACCTTGAGACCCTTATGGGTGATTAGCTGTGCTTCAAAAGTACCCAATACAATATGTTCTGTCCATATTTTCATATGTACATCTTTAAATGCTATTTTAGTTCTTGTGCTCCCTCTAGTGTTATGTTTTATTATTGTATTTAATTTATTATATATTCTCTGTTCCACCTCTGACCTTTTGAGGTCACTTCCTGCCTCCATTTTAGTTTCATATTGTGTGTGTAAAGTTTGCTAGAACTTTCTGCTATAGCTTTGTAGAGGCAAATTCTTTTTACCTGGCAATTACCACTTATGGAACCTCATAATTCTTTCTCCTGCAACAATAAAGAATGAAGGATTCACAAATCTCTGCTGTGTAATTTGTCTGAGTTAAGCTACTGCTGGATTCTACTAACTGTAAGTAGGATTGCATGTCTAAACTTTCCATCAGAAGGCAGTCATCTTGCAAACAGTAGATGAAGTCATAATACAATACATACATACATTTATGACAGAGCAGTATCACAATCATATAACTATTAATTTTATGCTGATGTGATGCAGTTACTGCTATTTGCATCTATTAAAAGCTGGTGTAAAGTAGTTAACAATAGCTGCAAGACACGTGTTAACTCATGAGCAGAACGATTCATTTAAAATGATTCACCATATTGGCCAGCTACATTTAATAAACATTTAAACCTAAATTATACATAAAAAAACAGTTTTTCATAAATATGTGGGGATTCTTTTAATTATCTACTATCAAATTAGCCCCAATTATGGGAGTGGGGCGGAGCCAACTTCTGAAGTGGCAGGACAAGTCTTGTTGAAGCTCTTGGTCTCAATTCTATTAATATGATATTCTAAAATAATTAGCCAGCTAATATTCAACCATTTGAGCAAAATTAACAAGGGCATAACACTGGTGAGACTTTGAAGTTGATTGCTGACTGCTTACCTGACCTACTCTTCAGAAAGTCACACGGGTCTATCTCCACATAATCCCATAAAGATCTAATCCACAAGTCTAGCTTGCAACGTGTCTAGGGCTACCGCATAGTCCCCACTCCCAGCCTTCTGGGTTACAAAGTAGAGTATTTCTAAAAAAAAACACCTCTTTCACAGCCAGAAGAGAACCAATCATCCCGTCAACAAGGTTTTAACACACAAGGTTTTAATATGGAGGCCCTGTACAAATGGGAACGCAGAATATTACAATTTATAGAAAAGCCACCATTAAACCTTACAGATCGAGCTTTACAATCTCCTCATAGCTACAAGACCCACGGAAAGCACCTTACCTGTAGCAACAAGCTGGTTGGTAGATGATCATGGGGGTAGTCTAATGCCACTGAAGATAGACCACAGACAGGAAGACCCAGTGATCGGGGAAGCCGCTGGTGTATACCCTGAAACCGAATACGGACCGTAATAACTGAGGAGGCTTTTTCTGATACCGTGAAAAAGAAAAAAAACGCTACCACATCTGATCATTACCACACTACAGTGATCGCATTTAAGAACTTCAAAGGGGACTCTACTGAAAATGCGAAACCAGTCTCTCTTAAACTAAAAGAAGCAGTTAAGGCTAATGACTCCCCCCTGACTCCTACCAGGGCTACACTCTACTCCTAAGAAGGGGAGATATTCAAATGTTGTTCGATCTGTAAAAGATCCTAGAGGGCCGCAGCAATGCCTGTAGCTCTTGCACTCTGTAAATAACTCTGTAAACAGAAGATCAAAGCATTCTGCTACGTTGTCCACAGTCACTAGGTTCCTGTAACACTAAAGTGGATGGTAGAAATTTAAAAACGCAATAAATTAGAGGTTTGAGAACTTTACACTTTGCGCTCCTACAGTCCCACTTTTTTCCCATTTTTCCCCCATTTAGCTATTTCTCTAGATTAGGTGACCCATAAGTGGCCGCATCCTATTATTAGGGGTGTAAATTCTAATCTTATATTTCTAACAGTCACCAGGGAAATATCTTATATTAAGAAAAAATAGGTTAACTATATAGGTGTCAGGGTGCCAGGAATCAGACTGAGACGAGAAGTGCAAAAATAATCACACCTTTATTATTAGCAAGAAATTATAAAATGTCCACAAGTCAACTAACAAGCCAGGAATTAAAACCAGAGCTGGTAGTCAGACGAGCCGAGTCAGGAGCCAAAGCAAGTAGTCAGACGAGCCGGAATCAGGAACAAGGAGAACAGCAGAGTCAGGAACAAGCCAGGGATCAGGAACCAGGAGGGATGTCAGACAGCCAGGTTATACACAGAAGCTCTCACAAACAGATCTGAGACAACGCAAGGGCAAAGCATACTGAACAGAGGCCCTTTAAATAATAAGTGATGACATCACAATTCTGAGACTGCATCCTGTCTCACACGGATGATGTACACCAGTCTGGCCATAAAAGGAAGTGCAGGAAATGAGCAGCAACACACAGTATGCACCAGAATCAGCAAAAGAGGTGAGTAAAATGGCTGCCAGCAGCACATGACAAGTAAAACAGGGAAAAAACCCTGACAGTACCCTCCCCTCAACGACCCCTCCCCCACGGGAGGACAAAAGGCTCATTGGGGGAACGGGCATGGAAGGCACGGAGGAGAGCAGGAGCATGAACATCAGAGGAGGGAACCCATGAACGCTCCTCCAGACCGTAGCCCCTCCAGTGAGCCAAATACTGTACGCGGCCCCTGGACATACAAGAGTCAATAATGCTGCTGACCTCATACTCCTCATGGTTGTCAACAAAGATAGGATGGGGATGAGGTAACACAGTGGTAAACTGATTACAAACCAATGGTTTCAAGAGGGAAACATGAAAAACATTGGAGATGCGCATTGCAGGAGAAAGGTCAAGAGCGTAGGCCACAGGATTGACCCGTTGGAGTATTTGAAAAGGACCAACATAACGGGGAGCCAGTTAATTGGAAGGCACACGAAGATTCAAGTTGCGGGAGGACAGCCAAACTCTCTCACCAACCTGGTAGGAAGGCGCAGGCAGATGTCTACGATCAGCCTGGAACTTTTGGTGCTGCATAGAACGATGAAAGCAATCCTGAATCTGCACCCACGTGGAACGGAGTTGCTGGAGATGCTCCTCCAAAGCCGGAATACCTTGAGATATGAATGAATCGGCAACAAGGATGGTTGAAACCCATAATTCGCCATGAACGGGGATAACTTGGAGGAAGCATTAATAGCACTATTACGAGCAAACTCTGCCCAAGGTAACAGTTCAGACCAATTATTGTGGTGATCTGAGACATAGCAATGGAGGAACTGTTCCAGAACCTGATTAGACCGTTCCGCATCCCCATTGGGTTGAGGGTGATATGCCGAGGAGAAGGAAAGCTGGATCCCCATTTGAGCACAAAAGGAAAGCCAAAATCTGGAGACAAACTGGCTACCCTGGTCCGACACTATCTCCTTGGGTAACCCATGTAAATGGAAGACCTCCTGGGCAAAAATTGAAGCAAGCTCCTGAGCGGTAGGCAACATCTTCAAGGGAATGCAATGTGACATTTTAGAAAAACGGTCAACCACCATAAAGATAACAGTATTGCCATTGGAAAAAGGGAGCTCGACAATGAAGTCCATGGAAAGATGTGTCCAAGGACACTCACCATTAGCAATAGGTTGAAGAAGACCCACAGGAAGACGTTGAGGAGTCTTATTCTGTGCACAAACTGAGCAGGAGGTAACATACACAGCAACATCAGAACGAAGACCTGGCCACCAGAATTGTCGAGTGACAGATCAAATCATTTGGTTCTTGCCTGGGTGACCTGCGGCTTTAGGATAGTGGTAAGTGTGCAAAAGTTTAGTTTGAAGATTCTCAGGAACAAAACACTTACCACTAGGTTTCTCAGGAGGTGCATTGGTTTGTGCAGCCAGGATCTCCTCCCCCAAGGGAGAAGTCAAATTAGTACGTATGGTAGCCAAAATATGGTCAGGAGGTATAACTGGAGTAGGTACAGGCTCCTCCTTGGACAGAGGGGGAAATTGTCGAGAGAGGGCATCAGCCCTAACATTCTTACTACCAGGCAGGTAGGAGACCACATAATTACACCAAGACAAAAATACCGCCCATCTGGCCTGTCGGGGTGACAAACATTTTGCCTCAGATAGATAAGTTAAATTCTTGTGGTCAGAAAGAATGAGCACTGGCACGCTAGTACCCTCGAGAAGATGCCTCCATTTTTTAAGTGCCAAAATTATGGCCAGTAACTTCCTGTCGCCAATTTCATAATTGCACTCCGCTGGAGACAATTTCTTAGAGAAGAAACCACACGGATGCAAGGAACCGTCAGGCGTAGGACGTTGAGACAAAAGGGCACCTACTGCAGTCTCAGACGCATTGACCTCAAGAACGAAAGGTAGGACAGGGTTAGGATGAGCCAGAACTGGAGCGGCAGCAAATGCAGTCTTAAGACTATCAAAGGCCTTAATGGCAGTAGGTGACCAATGGAGTGGATCATTCTCTTTACGGGTCATGTCTGTGATAGGTCTGACCAAGGAAGAAAAGTTTTTAATAAACTTTCTATAGTAACTGGCGAACCCCAAAAAACGTTGAATAGACAGAAGACCAACTGGGCAAGGCCACTGCAGAACTGCAGATAACTTGTCAGGATCCATGGAGAACCCTGCAACGGAGATAACATAACCTAGGAAGGTTACTTGAGTCTGATGGAACTCACAATTCTCGAGTTTACAAAACAGGCCATTCTCACGTAGTCTCTGAAGAACCCATGTAACATCAGAACGATGAGCCTCAAGTGTGGGTGAGTGTATGAGGATGTCGTCCAAGTACACCACAACACACTGTTGCAACATATCTCGTAGGACATCATTAATAAATTCCTGGAAAACAGCAGGAGCATTACATAGGCCAAAGGGCATTACAAGACACTCATAATGCCCGCTCCTGGTGTTAAATGCTGTTTTCCATTCGAGATTGTACGCTCCTCTCAAATCAAGTTTAGTAAAGACCGTAGCTCCCTTGAGGCGGTCAAAGAGTTCCGTAATGAGCGGACTAGGGTAAGCATTCTTAATGGTAAGATGATTAAGACCCCTATAATCGATGCATGGTCTTAACTCGCCACCCTTTTTCTTCACAAAGAAGAAGCCAGCCCCTGCAGGAGAGGACGATTTGCGGATGATCCCCGCGACAGAGCATTAGCAACATACTCCTCCATAGCACAATTCTCCGCAACAGACAGAGGGTAAACCCGGCCCATAGGAGGAATGGCTCCCGGTTGCAGGTCTATGGCACAATCGTAAGACCGATGACGAGGCAACGTACCAGCACGCACCTTGTCAAAAATGTCTAGGAACTCTTGGTACTCCTCTGGCAATTGAATGTGCACAAGACTTTAACTGGTTTCCGAAGACAAGTGGAAATACATTGCGGAGACCACAACAAAATTTCGGACCTGCGCCAGTCGAGACTGGGATTGTGCTTTTGGAGCCAGGGATAACCCAGAACAACCGGAAAATGCGGAGAGTTTATCACCTGGAACTGGAGGGTTTCAAAATAGAGAGCCCCAACAGCCATGGATAACTGAGCAGTTTCATGAGTAACGCGTGCGGGCTGAAGGGGCCTGCCATCAATGGCCTCAATAGCAAGTGGAACGGACCGAGGCAAAACAGGAATGGAGTGCTTTGATACAAAAGCACTGTCAATGAAATAGCCCGCAGCACCGGAGTCAACAAGAGCCTGGGTGACTATGGAGGAGTCCACCCAGGAAAGGACAACCATGACCAAAGTTTTCTCCTTTAGCGGTTCCGGGGACGAGGATAAACCACCCAATGTCTGCCCCCGACAGGACCTTAGGTGTGAGCGTTTCCCGGCCGTGTAAGACAAGACTTCAAAGGGTTGCCCTGTAACCCACAATAGAGGCAGAGCCCCTCCCTCCTCCTAAAGGCCCTCTCCGCCGCGGAGAGATGCGTGAATCCCAACTGCATCGGCTCAGCAGTACCTGGTGACTCGGGACCAGGAGGCATGGGAGGAGAGGGAGGCATGGGTGGGAACAAACACGTAGAAGACAACAGTACAGGAGGCTTCCGCAAGCACTCCTTGAAAGAGGGCCTCTCACTTAGTCTGATGTCAATTAGGATCAAAAAAGACACCAATGCCTTGAGATCTTCTGGTAAATTTCTGGCAGCAACTTTGTCTTTAATCACATCAGAGAGCCCATGAAAGAAGGCGGCAACAAGGGCTTCATTGTTCCAACCTACCTCTGCGGCAAGAACTCAATGGCATACTGAGCAACAGATCTTGTACCTTGCTGAATGGACATGAGTTGTTTAGCAGCAGAGGAGGAGCTAGCCGGAACATCAAATACCCTTCGAAAGGAGGCCACAAATTCAGGGTAATTTGTAATCACATATTTATTAATCTCCCACAAGGGATTAGCCCAGGCAAGAGCTGTGTCAGAGAGTAACGAGATGAGAAATCCCACCTTAGCTCTGTCAGAGCAAAACGCCTGAGGTAACATCTCAAAGTAAATGCCCACCTGGTTCAAAAACCCTCTGCACTGATTAGGATTGCCTCCATAATGCTGAGGAAGAGGTGCAGAACCGGACATGCTCCTGGTAGGATTAGGTGCAGCAGCGGAAACAGGAGCAGCCATAACTTGCGGGACACTTTGTCCAAATGTGCAGTGCGAGTCAGCAGGGTTTGCAGGGCTAGTTCAAATTGATTATGGCAGGTAAAGGTGGATTATTAGCACCATCAGGATTCATGGCCCTTGCCTAATGTCAGGGTGCCCGGAATCAGACTGAGACGAGAAGTGCAAAAATAATCACACCTTTATTAATAGTAAGAAATAATAAAATGTCCACAAGTCAAATAACAAGCCAGGAATCAAAACCAGAGCTGGTAGTCAGACGAGCCGAGTCAGGAGCCAAAGCGAGTAGTCAGACGAGCCGGAATCAGGAACAAGGAGAACTGCAGAGTCAGAAACAAGCCTGGGATCAGGAACCAGGAGGGATGTCATACAGCGAGGTTATACACAGGAGCTCTCACAAACAGGTCTGAGACAACGCAAGGGCAAAGCATACTGAACAGAGGCCCTTTAAATAATAAGTGATGACATCAAAATTCTGAGACTGCATCCTGTCTCACACGAATGATGTACACCAGTCTGGCCATAAAAGGCAGTGCAGGAAATGAGCAGCAACACACAGTATGCACCAGAGTCAGCAAAAGAGGTGAGTAAAATGGCTGCCAGCAGCAGCACATGGCAAGCAAAACAGGGAAAAAACCCTGACAATAGGGTCCAAGAGTGGTCCCCTCCTATTTCATATTACCTGCCAAAGCATTATATATTCTACGGAGAAGTCCAAGAGTGGCCTTATGAGCCATTTAGTGGGTTTAAAGTTGGAGAGGCAAATAATGTACACACTAAATTCATTTGACATACAATTATGTATTGTACATCTATCCTGACTCTTTTTCTTTGGACGTTTGTCTATTGTTTATTGGCATGTATTGTTTGTATGCCTTAAATTGAACCCTAATAAAAACTATTAAAAAAAAAAAAATTAGATCTTTTGGCCAAAAAAGCGTATAACATATTTGTACTAAATAAGGCATTTACATTTGCTTTTTTTGAAAATATGAAATCGAGTCCACTAGTAGCAGGTTGTTATTATAATAATCTAATGATCTTACTATGGATACGTTTGTATAGAGGGTATATGATTATGTACAATGTATTAACTATTCATTGATCTTTTGAGATATGATGATTTGTTACTGTGTCTACAATGTTGACAAATGTATGTTTATATGTTGCTATATCCACAAGGTTGATATATGCATATAACAGACTGTTAATGAATTCTGATTGGCTATAACAGAGTCCACTTTTTTCCTAGGCCACTCCTACAACAAGTGTTGCTAATTATCTTAATTTAGCCTGATGAAACAGCCACTGGCTGAGAAATGCGTCGCTTGTTTTTAACTTTGTTTTAATAAAGTACGTTTATTACTTTTAAACACTTGCTGCCTATATTTGAATTTATTGGACCAATTTTTTGGCCCTCTGGATTGCCTGGAGTTTTGGTGTATCCTCCCATCCTGCTTTACTAGCATCATTGGAGATGCTACAACAAATGTGAGTGCATATTATACCATCTATCTGCATATCCTTTGGCTATACTGTACTAGGCCATATAGGCACCTCTGTGTCTTTTGTATCTTTCTATCACAGATCACACATCCACCTTAAGAGGCCGGTCTTCTGGGTGACTGTAATAGATCCCAGACTGTTCCTATTGCACTATTTGGAGTGCTACAACACATGTGAGTGTAACCATATACACCATTTTTATATCTTTGAATCAATCAATATTGGGCCATGTGGCGCATCTGTTTCTTCTTGTATTATTTAGAACTGGAGAGACAGATAAGCTCTTTGATTTTCTCTGCCTGTACACACCTACTGACAGCTGGGGATAGGCTGCGACCTCAGTGCGTTACAGGATCCACCTCTCAGTCGGCCGTGGGATGATTGTAAAGGCTCTTGGTCCCCTGAGAGAGCCCTAAGAAACTATAGCAGACCTGCAGCTTCAACACCAATACTTTTCTTGCCAAATTTGCACCTGGCTGTACCCTCTGGAGAACACGAAGACCCCACTTTGAACTTATTTTCTCGAGACTCATCAGATCTGAATAATAAAGATAGCAAGCCACTGCTGGGGACATTTACAGCTCTGGACTCAAAGGTTTCTCAGATCCCGGTAAGCTTGGCTGGTCAGACCCTGGGAAGGCGCAGCTGGGGCGAGATCGGTCTGCATCTAGTGTTCCCTCTGATGTCTGGTCCGGAACATCCAATGGCAACTCTACCAGCAACATCTAATATTATACCGGCTAACTACAAAGGCCAATAACAGAAGCCCACGCAGACAGCGATGCCCAAGCTGAGAAATGTAAAGAATGGATTCAGGAAAGTAGCCCTTACTAATTGCCGAGACTTTGCAGTCTTTGTCCCCGATCTGAGCCTCTTGTTCATCCCACACCCAGCTGACTGTACAAGGGGTATAGGCTAAGGACAAACCAACAGGACTATTGATAATGGCTCTGACTTATATTAATAGCCTGCTAATTATAAGGTAATCCTGTCTTAATTTCATGGACCTATGCCTTATACCACTTTACATAAGAAACTCTATTTTTAAGCAGGTATCTTCATGTAGCTTAACTTCACAATCTAGATATTATGCTAACTTATTACTGTACAAGGTGTTCTTTCAAGAATCTATAATGCCTATATGACCCCTCATGTTAGTTGTATGCTGCCACTGTTAAGACACATGTTGACCTATGATTCATATTAGACATATATTACTAGTGTTACACTTTTACTCTAATGCAGGCTAGAGCTGTTACTTAAGTTACACGTAGATGATTCCAAATCCTACTTGTGAACCTTCCGTCATCTAGTCTGTTACTGAACTCAGGTTTTAACAGTAATATGCAACTTTCAATTATAATTTACACTGTTTATATACTGGTTTTTAAGTAAGGGAATATTCATTTGAGTTTATTTCGAATTTAGAAACTTCTGACACACATGATACTAAAATAATTTACCGTTGATATCACTCAAAAAATTGGTTACATGCTCCTTTTCAATTTGATATACCCATGGTAATTATTGGGGAGCTGGATTGATTCTGTGACCTACCTCTCATAGTGACAATACAAGTTAACCAGAGAGGGGGTGTATAGCTTGATAGCTCAATCCCTATTTTACTTAGCATTGGAAACTTGGGATCTCTATGTTTTAAGGTGATAGTCTGCAGTCTATGCTATGGTATGTCTATTCTTATCTGGGCTAGTTTCGTGTTTAGGAAATCCTGACATACTTTATACAGGAATAGTTTAATGTTGATAACTTTTAGAATAATAGGTTATATGTTTTTGTTAAAGTTAACCCATAGTTTGTTAAATGTACCTTTGGCAACTAATGTGGAGCTGGGCTGTCTCTGTGAACTACCTCCCATCGTGTTATTACAATTTCTCATGGACGGTAGTGTATAGCTTTTTATCTTAATCCCTAGTATATTTACAGTCTATGCTATATTATGACCATTTACGGTCCTATCCAAGTAATATGAGGGCTGACATCTACATAGGAACCAGTACTGGTAAGTAGCATCATTAACACTAAACCAAACATAGTCTATGACCCTCTCTCCCTAGATAATAGCTTTACAGGGTCTGAGATCATTGCTAACCATCTTTCTAATTGAACAATATAGCATGCACCACAATATGTATATATACTCCTACGTTGCCCATATGACATAAAGAGAAGTTTTCGTTGAGGGCAAGGCAGTACCCCTTCTTAAGCTATTCAGTTACTCTATTGGTTCTCATAGAAAAAACAATTATTAAAATGACAGAAAGAAGAAAAAGGGGTAGTGAGAAGGTAGAGGATAAGGGAGGGAGTGGGGAGAGAAAGAGGAAAGGAGAGAAAAAAAAAAAAAAAAGGGAAGGATCCGTCCTGCTCTGCCCATGTCCCCCCACCAGTCTAACTTTCTGTGGGTTGTTTTTTTTTAAGTAATTGAAGATATGTGTCCCAAGTCTGGGTTATCACTGCATAAATATCCATTTTTCCATGTTTGAGATAATAGTATTCTTCTAGTGAAATTAATTTGGAAACCTTCTGAACCCACATAGTAAGTGATGGAGCTCCATTATATTTCCAGTTTTTGGCTATCAGTTGTTTTGCCCCGTTAGTCATAATCCTAAATAAGCATAGGTAAGGTTTATATTTAATTTTAGGTTTTTTGTTTAGCAGCCATATTAGGGGGTCTAACGGGAATATTGTTTCCATTATGTTTTCTACTTCCTCTACTACCTGTCTCCAAAAGTTCTGGATGGCATTGCACCACCACCACATATGTGCTGCATTGCTGTTTACATGTCCGCATCTCCAACATTTATTAGGTTGTGAGCGGAATAGTCGGTGTAATTTTTGTGGGGTAAAATACCACCTATGTAGTATTTTGAGGTTAATTTCCAATATGGAAGATGAGATAGAAGATTTGACGGTGGCTTGAAGTATCGAGTCACTCGTCTGGGGAGTTATAATAACCCCCAGATCGGTTTCCCATTTTTCTAGGTATGGTGGTATATGACTTGGTGGCCTCTGTATCAGTAATTTATATATTCTAGCTAGTGTATGTCTGATTGGAGGAGGTTGTGTACATAAGGTTTCGAAGTTGGTCGGTGGCCTTACCCTGTTGTTGTGATCCCTGTGTTTGAGAATGTAATTTCTAGCTTGTCTGTAAGTGAACCAGTTAACAAAGCATTCATGTCCCTCTGTTATTAGGTCAGTTTGTGAGCGTATTGTTTCATTAGTAACCATCTGTCGGATGGTAAAGTCCCTGTTTATTGAGTCTGTAGTCGAGGAATTTGTAAATGGACTCAGTGTAAACTCGCCATTCTCTATTAAGGATGTCAGCGGGGAAGGTATGGAGGAGATAAATAAAGATGTGTGTATAGTTTTTGTCCAGATCTGGTGGGTCTCCCTAGTCACCGGGTTATCATCATTTTTCAGACTAGATTTGATGGAGTTACTCCAACAAAGACGTCCTAGGTGGGGTCTTTGAGATATTAAGTGTTCCAGAGGGACCCATCTCTTATGGTGGTAATGGATATTCCAATCTACGATTTTTTGTAAAAATATAGCTTGCCTGTATAATTCTAAATTTGGTACCCCCATACCTCCTAGTGTTCTGGGTAATTGCATTGTGTGTTGGTTGATTCTAGGTGGTTTTTTGTTCCATATATATTCCCGAAATGCTCTCTGTATGGATGGTAGATAGTGTTTGGGAAGTGGGATGGGTAGTGTCTGGAGATAGTATAACATTCTCGGGAAAATATTCATTTTGATTACCTCTATGCGTCCTAACCACGAGATCTGTTTGGACCTCCATGAAGAAAGATCACTGATAATTGCTTGCTTAAGTGGTATATAGTTTAGCGTGAATATATCATCTATTGTAGGGGCCAATTTGATTCCCAGATATTTTAATGCTGAAGGGCACCAAGTGTATTTGGTGAGGTTTTTGATAGCTTGTTGGTCTATGTCAGATATATTTATATTTAAGATTTCAGATTTGGTCTTGTTAATTGAGAAGTTGGATAGTGTGCGAAATGTTTCAAATTCCCTGTTTAAATGTGGAATAGATATTGTTGGTTTTGTAAGGGTAAAGAGCATATCGTCTGCAAAGAGGGAAACCGTATATTCTTGTGAGTTGATATTAATCCCGTGTATCTGTTGGTTATGGCGGATACTTGTGGCTAGCGTTTCTATAACACAGGTGAATAAGAGGGGCGATAAGGGGCAGCCCTGGCGTGTTCCGTTTCTAATTGGAAAGGGGTCTGACAGGGTGCCATTTATCAAGATACGTGCGCTTGGTTGAGAATATAAAGAGAAAATTCGGGCTAGTATTTGTGGACCTAAACCTAGGTGTGTCAGGATGGCTTTCAAATAATCCCAGGCAACACGGTCAAAGGCCTTTTCGGCATCTGTGGACATGAATAGAGTAGGGATATTGTTTTTCTTAACATAATGTATTAGGTGGAGGGCCCTGACCGTGTTGTCTTTAGCCTCACGACCGGGCACAAAGCCAACTTGGTCTTGATGAATAATACTGGGGAGAATTTTATTTAGTCTGAGGGCTTACTTTTAATATTTTAACTGGGAATAGGCATCTATTTCCATGTAGTAAAATGAGGTTTGTTTTATGTTTCATTCCACCACCTGTGGAGCACAATAGTCTGGGAACCTCTCATGGCAAAATATACTTATTATTTATCAATACCAAGAATCAATACACCTTTCACCGAACTCCTTCAATGTTATTTATCTAATCAATTCTGTCATCTGTATAGTGCTTTATGTATTTTTTTCTCATTGATTTACAATTTGTATATGTGGCAAATTCTGTACTCAATAAAAAAAAAAAATTAGCAAGAGAACGAAGAAAAATTGATAATAGAAGTAAATTAAAAGTTGCTTAAAATGTCATGCTCTATCTGAATCATGAAAGACAAAATTTGGGTTTAGTGTCCCTTTAAACAAACCCAAAGGATCTAACCCCATAGCACAAAGAGCCCATCCTACAAAAATCAAAACACTTTAAAAAGGGGAGTTGTCCTTATGGACTAGTGAGTAATGACACAACATTTTCACTAATATAATCATAAATAGTTTGTACTATTTCATAAAAGATATAGTTATGTTTATTTAATATCTGTTCTTTCATAAGCATGGCAGATATATATGTATATTTAAATAAGTTTACTAGACAACGATGGAATGTAAATTAAGGCCAGAAACTATATTTACACGATGAGGGTGTTAGCCTAGAGGTTCCTTGAGTTGGGTGTCTTACAATGAGGTGTGATTGCACTGGGGCACCATTTGAGTGAGGATCCCTTTGCATAGAGGATTTCTTATGCTTTAGGTGTGTCATGGTATAGGTTTTTTTGTGGGTGCTTAGCAGGGGATGTTGAGGCTGAGCAGAGGGGCATTTATCAGTGGTGCTACGGGGAGATTTATGCCAGATAAGGGGGCTAGTTAAGGTTAACTGCAGCAGGAAGGTTGTGCTTTATTCATTTGGGTTGAGGGTTGTGGTAAGGATTAGATACAATTGGGGGTTAGTGGCTTTGGTTATAGTAGTTAAAAAAAAAACTAACAACAACAATCTTTGCTGCTACTGTTCAGGTGGCGTCATTACAACTCTAATTCAGGAGTCTATTGAGGTAGATTTTCCCCTCATTGTCCTTTTTACTGGAGCATAAATCATTCCAGGCGTGACTTAAAGGGACATATAAGTACAACAATAAATTCTATTTTAATGTTGCACTACTGTATGCCTTTATAAATGTAAAGGGGTTAAACACATAGCCAAATGCAGTTCTGATCCAGAGCTGAACATGGTTGGTTTTGGCCGCTACACACATATGCCATTCCTAACTGCTCACCTGTGGTTTCCAGCTCAGGAGAAGAAATACATTGCAGCTGCAGAGAGGATTTTACCAATCTGTTTAACCCTTTTGTGGAAGTTAAACAGATAGAGGCACAAAGCACTACAATATGAAAAGGCTCTAGCACGTCAGAGCATTTTACTGTTTCATTTTTATGTCTCATTAAACAGCTGCATCGTTCAGCACTATTGATGCCTAAAAAAGCACAGGCAATTGAGAAAATAAAACTAGAAAAGTAGATGAACTGCCAGATATATTCATGAAACAGGACTGCTCTACATGTGATTATGTGCAGTGTTTCTCAGAGACCTAAGATGATATTCTGTTAAGGTCTATATTTGTACTCAGGAGGGAAGGATTTACCATTCCCTATTGGAAGGTTGTTTTGCACAGGTAAATTACTGAAGTCATGTTTACAGTTCCTTAGATAGTTAAGTAGTCTCCATAGTATACATTACTTTCTTAATAAGAAAGGTCCACATTTACTGAGTTTATATGTGATTTGCTATTCATAACTCTAAATTTAAACCATGGGGTCCATTTATCATTGTGTGGACGGACATGATCCACTATAGCGAACCATGTCCGCTGCACATCGATAAATGCTGACAGCATACGCTGTCGGCCTTCATCATTGCACCAGACGTTCTTGTGAACTGCTGGTGTAACGCCGCTCCCTACAGATTTGCGGCCATTCGGCCGCCAGCAGAGGGTGTCAATCAACCCGATCGTATTGGATCAGGTTGATTTTCGGCGATGTCTGTCCGCCGCCTCAGAGCAGGCGGACAGGTTATGGAGCAGGAGTCTTTAGACCGCTGCTTCATAACTTGTGTTTCTGGTGAAACACTGTTGCACATTGATAAATACAGACAGCGTACACTGTCGGCATTTATCATTGTACCAGCAGTTCTTGTGAACTGCTGGTACAATGCCGCCTCCTGCAGATTTGCAGCCGCTAGCAAGGGGTGTCAATCAACCCGATCATATTCGATCGGGTTGATTTCTATCCGCTGCCTCAGAGCAGGCGGACAAGTTAATGAACAGCGGTCTTTAGACCGCTGCTTCATAACTTCTGTTTCCGGCAAGCCTTCTATACAGAGCTTGATAAATATGCCCCTTTGAGTCACTGGCTCCTATTGAGCATGTGCAAGAATTCACAGAATATATGTGTATGCATTTGTGATTAGCTGATGGCTGTCACATGATACAGAAGTGGAAATAGACATAACTTTGCAGTTTGTCATAAAAAAATCTACTACTTAATTGAAGTTCAGACTAAGTGCTATTGCATTATTTTTTAATCATGCATTTGTTGATTATGCAAATCTACTGTATTTACTAATCCTTTAAAGAAACATATCATAAGGTCACATTATTTTAGTAGAAATTGAAACCCACATCATTAGTTTTAATAAGAAGCATTTCTACAAAATATTTTATCAAATAAAATGCTTCTAGTATAAACTATCAATTATTTAGTGAAAGCTTTTATTGTGAACGACCTGCAGAGCATATGACCATAGGTTCCATGCATCTGTATTCCTGGTCTGCGGATGCTCAGTCTGTCAGCTGTTACTGATATCCCATCTGGGCCACAGTAATACAGTCTATCATTTGCACATTAAGCAGCCTCAATGAATAAAGGTGTCCATAGTAATAACAACTTATATCTTCCTTCTCTCCTGGTTGGACACATTGTACATTTACATTGAAGGGTTAGCAATGAGAAATGTTAGTCTTTGAAGACTTGTGTGAACAGTAGGTAGGTTCTATGTTATTGTATATGTCCAGAGATGTGACTGGGGACAGGGGAGAGACGGAACAAATGAGTACAAGCAACAAAAATCATTACTCACAAGACAGATCCTTACTGCCTTTTTCTTCTGATGCATTTAACGTTCTTAAACAGGAATAAATGACAATAATATAATACTCATTAGAGCATTTTATTATTGTACTATTGCGTGCAGAGAATGATGTGTTTAAATACTGCATAAGGGTTAAACACATAGCTAAATTCATCTCCAGACCCCCAATGCACTAAAGTTCCAGAGCTGGCATTCCTGAGCTGAAGAAAAGGAAATAGAGGTACAAAACTGGTGGCCTGTACACATTGAGGAGAAAACGCTGTCGTCCTTCAGCGTAAAATAGACTCAACACTCAGGGATCCAGAAGTGCAGGTGAAATCCACAGGTGTGTATGTCCGCATATAATGAAAACAGCTGATAATTGGTCTCTACTTACATATGTCATCACTGAGGTTATTATTAAAAGGGGTTAAATATATAGTTCTCTGCAGTAAATAGCACAACAATAATAATGATGCAGCATTTTATTATATCATGATATAATGATCTTATACTGTGAAAAGGGTAGTGCTTTATTTATTGGGTACTGTACAGAGTGCAGGGACTAATTTATTACAGTGTGTTTATATGTTGTACGTTAGTGGATACGCATGTGTCTAGCACATTCCTTTTGCTCTTTCAAGTACTCAGCAGTTCACCGCCACAATGCATAACGGGTTGTGGAAGGCCCAGTGTTGTATCCCCCCTGACTACCCTTGAAGCCAGCTGTTACATCTGATCAAGATTAGCAGAGTATGACCAGGAGGTCATGATACAGTAGATCAAGCCAGCAAGTGTGGTATAGGTAGGTATAGATGAAGTTGCTTCCCAGCAGAACACAACACTATCCAAAGTTTGAGCTAGAATCTTGTGCAGATCTTTAGTTATATGAGGAGAGTACATAGTTACCAACATATATCGGCAGTTGTTACTAGTACATAAAGGAATGGAATAACAACCAGTATACCCAGTGCCCCGTATGCTGCCTTACAATATATGCTCCATATTCATGCCCTCAGGGATTGTCAGAAAACAAAGTTGTTACAAGGAATTTATTTTACAGACAACTAATCATGCATCAGACTACAAATATTAACAGCAAACAAGCATCTTCATCATTTTATTCTAATTGATCCTGATGGGTTAGTATACCAAACCTATAAAACATTCAAGAGAAACAATTAACAATGGAACTATAAAAGGCAGTCCCCCTATATCATTTATGAAATTGATTTATTTCTATAATATTTTTGGAGTGGTGCTTTGCATCCGGAAGAAACAATTGTTTGTATGTGGACTAAAGGGACACTGAACCCAAATTTTTTCTTTCATGATTCAGATAGAGCATGTAATTGTAAGCAACTTTCTAATTTACTTCTATTATCAATTTTTCTTCATTCTCTTGCAATCTTTATTTGAAAAGAAGGCATCTCAGCTAAGCAGCCATCCAATCAGCAAGGACAACCAAGGTTGTTCACCTAAAATGGGCCGGCATCTAAACTTACATTCTTGCTTTTCAAATAAACATAACAAGAAAATGAAGACAATTTGATAATAGGAGTAAATTAGAAAGTTGCTTAAAATTGCATACTCTATCTGAATCACAAAATATTTTTTTTGGCTACAGTGTCCCTTAAGGAAGAATTCACTACAGCAGGACTCGACAAACCCAGGAACTAGGAAGCCATTGGCCTCTAGAATTTTACCACTGGCTCCTTACTTTTTGGGTTAGTATCCATATATCTATATACAGATACCACTGTTTGGCTCCTAAATATTCTTACAGGCTACTAAATTTTAAACTGATTTGTCGACCACTGCACTGCATGATGCATTCTAGCACTCTGTGCCCAGACTACCAATGCAGAAATAATAGTGTGTGATGTAAAACATAACTTTTATTTATTGATTAAAATGGGATAAAACTTAAAAATATGGTAACATTTGTGAGAATAGATCAAATTAATACTATGCTTTTAAATTCTGCATATTTGAAAATCCCAACAACCCACATAAAAATAAAGACCTATGTGAAGTTGGCACTCCATGTTTGTAAAAACTGAATTAAAATATACCATTTGTTTATGCTGCATCTGTGCTGATTTGTGCCGCAAAGACGAACGTTTGTTCCGGTTTGGTTTAGGAGATATTGCCCATTATTTTGTTATGAAACCCCGCCCACTTTGCACCCCATGTTATGCAATTTTAAAAACAAATATATCATTTGTTTGTGCTGGGTTTGTGCAGGTTTGGTTTTGGAGTTATAGCGCATTATATTTGCTGAAACTCCGCCCACTTTGCACCCCATGCTATGCAATTTTAAAAACATATATACCATTTGTTTGTGCTGCATTTGTGCTGATTTGTGCTACAAAAACAAACGTTTGTGCCGTTTTGGTTTCGGAGATATAGCGCATTATTTTTTATGAAACCCCGCCCACTTTGCACCCTATGTTATTCAATTTTAAAAACAAATATACCATTTGTTTGTGCTGCGTTTGTGCTGATTTGTGCCGCAGAAACGAACGTTTGTGCCAGTTTGGTTTAGGAGATATTGTGCATCATTTTTTTATGAAACCCCGCCCACTTTGCACCCCATGTTATGCAATTTTAAAAACAAATATACCATTTGTTTGTGTTGCGTTTGTGCTGATTTGTGCCGCAAAAACGAACGTTTGTGCCGGTTTGGTTTCTGAGATATAGCGCATTATATTTGCTGAAACTCCGCCCACTTTGCACCCCATGTTATGCAATTTTAGAAACAAAACATCATTTATGCTTACCTGATAAATTTATTTCTCTTGTGGTGTATCCAGTCCACGGATCATCCATTACTTGTGGGATATTCTCATTCCCAACAGGAAGTTGCAAGAGGACACCCACAGCAGAGCTGTAATATAGCTCCTCCCCTAACTGTCATAGCCAGTCATTCGACCGAAAACAAGCCGAGAAAGGAGGAACCATAGGGTGCAGTGGTTACTGTAGTTTAAATTTAAAAATTACCTGCCTTAAAATGACCGGGCGGGCCGTGGACTGGATACACCACAAGAGAAATAAATTTATTAGGTAAGCATAAATTATGTTTTCTCTTGTAAGGTGTATCCAGTCCACGGATCATCCATTACTTGTGGGATACCAATACCAAAGCTAAAGTACACGGATGAAGGGAGGGACAAGGCAGGTACTTAAATGGAAGGAACCACTGCCTGTAAAACCTTCCTCCCAAATATAGCCTCCGAAGAAGCAAAAGTATCAAATTTGTAAAATTTTGAAAAAGTATGAAGCGAAGACCAAGTCGCCGCCTTGCAAATCTGTTCAACAGAAGCCTCATTTTTAAGGCCCAAGTGGAAGCCACAGCTTTAGTGGAATGAGCTGTAATCCTTTCAGGAGGCTGCTGTCCAGCAGTCTCATAGGCTACGCGGATTATGCTTCTTAGCCAAAAAGAAAGAGAGGTTGATGAAGCCTTTTGACCTCTCCTCTGTCCAGAGTAGACAACAAACAAAGCAGATGTTTGACGAAAATCTTTAGTAGCTTGTAAGTAAAACTTTAAAGCACGGACCATGTCCAGATTGTGTAATAGACGTTCCTTCTTCGAAGAAGGATTAGGACACAAGGATGGAACAACAATCTCTTGATTGATATTCTTGTTAGATACCACCTTAGGTAAGAACCCAGGTTTGGTACGCAGGACTACCTTATCTGTATGAAAAATCAGATAAGGAGAATCACATTATAAGGCAGATAGCTCAGAGACTCTACGAGCCGAGGAAATAGCTACCAAAAAAAGAACTTTCCAAGATAAAAGTTTGATATCTATGGAATGAAGAGGTTCAAACGGAACTCCTTGAAGAACCTTAAGAACCAAATTTAAGCTCCATGGTGGAGCAACAGGTTTAAACACAGGCTTGATTCTAACTAAAGCCTGACAAAATGCCCTGAACGTCTGGAACATCTGCCAGACGCTTGTGCAAAAGAATAGACAGAGCAGAAATCTGTCCCTTTAAGGAACTAGCGGACAATCCTTTTTCCAAACCTTCTTGGAGAAAAGATAATATCCTGGGAATCCTGACCTTACTCCATGAGTAACCCTCGGATTCACACCAATAAAGATATTTACGCCATATCTTATGTTAAATTTTCCTGGTGACAGGCTTTCGTGCCTGTATTAAGGTATCAATAACTGACTCAGAGAAGCCACGCTTTGATAAAATCAAGCGTTCAATCTCCAGGCAGTCAGCCTCAGAGAAATTATATTTGGATGGTTGAAAGGACCCTGAAGTAGAAGGTCCTGTCTCAGAGGCAGAGACCATGGTGGAAAGGATGACATGTCCACTAGATCTGCATACCAGGTCCTGCGTGGCCACGCAGGTGCTATCAGAATCACTGATGCTCTCTCCTGCTTGATCTTGGCAATCAGTCGAGGGAGCAGAGGAAACGGTGGAAACACATAAGCCAGGTTGAAAGACCAGGGTGCTGCTAGAGCATCTATCAGTGTCGCCTTGGGATCCCTGGACCTGGATCCGTAACACGGAAGCTTGGCGTTCTGGCGAGACGCCATGAGATCCAGTTCTGGTTTGCCCCAACGATGAATCAGTTGTGCAAAAACCTCCGGATGGAGTTCCCACTCTCCCGGATGAAAAGTCTGACGACTTAGAAAATCCGCCTCCCAGTTCTCTACACCTGGGATATGGATAGCTGATAGGTGGCAAGAGTGAATCTCTGCCCAGCGAATTATTTTTGAAACTTCTAACATCGCTAGGGAACTTCTTGTTCCCCCTTGATGGTTGATGTAAGCTACAGTCGTGATGTTGTCCGACTGAAATCTGATGTACCTCAGAGTTGCTAACTGAGGCCAAGCCTGAAGAGCATTGAATATCGCTCTTAGTTCCAGAATATTTATTGGAAGGAGAGACTCCTCCTGAGTCCACGATCCCTGAGCCTTCAGGGAATTCCAGACTGCACCCCAACCTAGAAGGCTGGCATCTGTTGTTACAATTGTCCAATCTGGCCTGCGAAGGTCATACCTTTGAACAGATGGAACCGAGATAGCCACCAGAGAAGAGAATCCCTGGTCTCTTGGTCCAGATTCAGTTGAGGGGACAAATCTGTGTAATCCCCGTTCCACTGACTGAGCATGCATAGTTGCAGCGGTCTGAGATGTAAGCGTGCAAACGGCACTATGTCCATTGCCGCTACCATTAAGCCGATTACTTCCATACACTGAGCCACCGAAGGGCGCGGAATGGAATGAAGAACCCGGCAGGAATTTAGAAGCTTTGATAACCTGGACTCCGTCAGGTAAATTTTCATTTCTACAGAATCTATCAGAGTCCCTAGAAAGGAAAGGAATAGAGAACTCTTTTCCTCATTCACTTTCCACCCATGCGACCTCAGAAATGCCAGTACTACGTCCGTATGAGACTTGGCAATTTGGAAGTTTGACGCCTGTATCAGGATGTCGTCTAAATAAGGGGCTACTGCTATGCCCCGCGGCCTTAGGACCGCCAGAAGCGACCCTAGAACTTTTGTAAAGATTCTTGGGGCTGTAGCTAATCCAAAGGGAAGAGCTACAAACTGGTAATGCCTGTCTAGAAAGGCAAACCTGAGAAACCGATGATGATCTTTGTGTATCGGAATGTGAAGGTAAGCATCCTTTAGATCCACTGTAGTCATATATTGACCCTCCTGGATCATTGCCGCAACAGCAGTGACAGGGGCAATGCATGCAAGGGGCTGTAGGATAAAACCTTGTTGAATAAATATTTTTCTTAAGGTAACCTCTAATTTTTTATCCATTGGATCTAAAAAAAAAAAAAAAAACACAACTGTCCTCGACAGGGATAGTAGTACGCTTTACTAGAGTAGAAACTGCTCCCTCCACCTTAGGGGCTGTATGCCATAAGTCCAGTGTGGTGGCGTCTATTGGAAACATTTTTCTAAAAATAGGAGGGGAAGAGAACGGCACACCTGGTCTATCCCATTCCTTATTAATAATTTCTGTAAACCTTTTAGGTATTTGGAAAAACATCAGTACACACCGGCACTGCAAAGTATTTATCCAGTCTACACAATTTCTCTGGCACTGCAATGGTATCACAGTCATTCAGAGCAGCTAAAACCTCCCTAAGCAACACGCGGAGGTGTTCAAGCTTAAATTTAAATGTAGAAATATTAGAATCAGGTATCTTTCCTGAGTCATTAACATCACCCACTGACTGAAGCTCTCTTTCCTCAGCTTCTGCATATTGTGAGGCAGTATCAGACATGGTTCTTAAAGCGTCAGTATGCTCTGCATTTTGTCTCACCCCAGAGCTATCTCGCTTACCTCTAAGTTCAGGTAGTCTGGCTAATACCGCTGCCAGTATATTATCCATGACTGCCGCCATGTCTTGTAAAGTAAACGCTATGGGCGCCCTAGATGTACTTGGCGCCATTTGAGCGGGAGTCCTTTAAGCGGGAGTCAAAGGGTCTGACACGTGGGGAAAGTTAGTCAGCATAACTTCCCCCTCGTCAGATTCCTCTGGTGATAAATTTTTTAAAGACAGAAAATGATCTTTATTGCATAAAATGAAATCAGTACATTTGGTACACATTCTAAGAGGGGGTTCCACCATGGCTTTTAAACATAATAAACAAGGAGTTTCTTCTATGTCAGACATGTTTATACAGACTAGCAATGAGACTAGCAAGCTTGGAAAACACTTTAAATCAAGTTAACAAGCAAATATAAAAAAAACGGTACTGTGCCTTTAAGAGAAACAAATTTTCTCAGAATTTGAAAAACAGTGAAAAAAATGCAGTAAATCAAACGAAATTTTTACAGTGTGTATAATAGGCTAACAGAGCATTGCACCCACTTGCAAATGGATGATTAACCCCTTAGTTCAAAAAACGGATAAAACCCCCCCGAAATAGACGTTTTTTAACAGTCACAACCAACTGCCACAGCAAGCTGTGGCCCTACCTTCTCCAATAAACGCCTTTGGACCCTTTAGAGATGTCCTATAGCATTCAGAGGGCCTTTGAGGGAAGCTGGATGTCACAGTTTGTAAATTTTAACTGCACCAACTGTAACTTTTATACTACAACAGTGGAAAGCCTCAGGAAACTGTTTCTAGTCAAAATTTAAGCCAGCCATGTGGAAAAAACTAGGCCCCAAAAAAGTTTCATCACCAAAGCATATATAAAAACGATTAAACATGCCAGCAAACGTTTTATATTGCAATATCATAAGGGTATTATCCCTGGGAGTAAGCATGATACCAGTTGTTAATCACTGTATTCAGGCTTAACTTACATTTATCAGGAATCAGCAGCATTTTCTAGTGTTTTCCATCTCTAGAAAAAAGTTATAACTGCACATACCTGATAGCAGAATAAACTGCACGCCATTCTCTCGCTGAAGTTACCTCATCTGTGTAATCCCCTCAGACATATGTGAGAACAGCAATGGATCTTAGTTACAACCTGCTAAGATCATAGAAACCTCAGGCAGATTCTTCTTCTATTTACTGCCTGAGATAAAATAGCACAACTCTGGTACTATTTAAAAATAACAAACTTTTGATTGAAGAAAATAAACTAGCTATATTTAACCACTCTCTCCTACAACGTCCTTGCTTGTTGAGAGTTGCAAGAGAATGACTGGGTATGACAGTTAAGGGAGGAGCTATATTACAGCTCTGCTGTGGGTGTCCTTTTGCAACTTCCTGTTGGGAATGAGAATATCCCACAAGTAATGGATGATCCGTGGACTGGATACACCTTACAAGAGAAATATACCATTTGTTTGTGCTGCGTTTGTGCTGATTTGTGCTGCAAAAATGAGCGTTTGTGCCGTTTTGGTTTCGGAGATATAGCGTATTATTTTTTATGAAACCCCGCCCACTTTGCACCCCATGTTATTCAATTTTAAAAACAAATATACCATTTGTTTGTGCTGATTTGTGCCGCAAAAACAAACGTTTGTGCCGGTTTGGTTTAGGAGATATTGTGCATTATTTTTTTTATGAAATCCCGCCCACTTTGCACCCCATGTTATGCAATTTTAAAAACAAATATACCATTTGTTTGTGCTGCGTTTGTGCTGAAAAAACAAACGTTTGTTCAGGTTTGATTTCGGAGATATTACCCATTCTATTTGCTGAAACTCAATCCTCACTAACTTTACACTTTATGTTATTAAATGTTACATACAACTATATTCATTTGTTCCCTGTTTGTGCCGAATTGGTGGATATTGCACATAATATTTTAGTTAATCTGTTTAGCTTTCCCTCAGTCTGCATCCAGTAATTAATTGTAAATAAAAATACACTATTGTGCTGGATAGAGACAATTTGTGGATGTTTTTTTAAGGGAAATATAGAACACCAGTGATTAAAGGGACATTATACACTCATTTTTTCTTTACATATTTTTTTTGTAGATGTTTTTTTTTTTTTTAAATTATAGTTTTTGCTTATTCTTAAAGGGACAGTCTAGTCCCAAAAAAACGTTCATAATTCAGATAGGGCGTGTAATTTTAAACAATTTTCCAATTTACTTTTATCACCAATTTTTCTTTGTTCTCTTGGTATTCTTAGTTGAAAGCTTAACCTAGGAGGTTCATATGCTAATTTCTTAGACCTTGAAGGCCGCCTCTTAAGAAGAATTTTAACAGGTTTTTCACCACCAGAGGGTGTTAGTTCAAGTTTTCATATAAATAACACTGTGCTCATGCACGTGAAGTTACCTGGGAGCCATCACTGATTGGCTAAACTGCAAGTCTGTCAAAAGAACTGAAATAAAGGGACAGTTTGCAGAGGCTTAGATCCAAGATAACCACAGAGGTAAAAAAATATATAACTATAACTGTGTTGATTATGCAAAACTGGGGAATTGGTAAAAAAGGAATTATCTTTCTTTTTAAACAATAACAATTCTGGTGTAGACTGTCCCTTTAAATAACATTGCTCTGATTTTGAGACTCCTAACCAAGCCCCAAAGTTTTAGAAGAATACCGAAGTATACCTACTCCAGCTTGCTTCTGTTTGTGTAAAGGGTCTTTTCATATGCAAAGGAAGGGGAGGGGTGGGGTCTGATATTTCCCACTTGCAATGGGTGCTCCAGTAACCTTTTAAACAGAGCTAAACTGGAAGCTTCTAATTAAGTTTTTAAATGGTTTCATAACAGATTTTTATATTAGTATCTGTGCATCTTATTCTTTATAATAGTGTCTATTACATGTAGTTATGTGAAAATTGGTTTATACTGTCCCTTTAACACTGCACCAGAAAGTAAAATGTAGGGGGCTTAATATTGCACCAGATAGGTTAATGTGGCATTTACAGGGCCAGATTTGTAATGAGGCAAAGTAGGCAAGCACCCTCCATAGAGGGGAGCCGTGCCCAATTGCTGGTGTTCTGTCAACTAATTCGACAGAACACTGGCAACAACAAGGAGGGTGCGCTCTATATAGAACGCTATTCAGAGCGCACCTCCTTCTTTTCCATGACAAGCGGCTTCCATGGGGGCAGAGAGGGACCTCGGTGTAGGCTGCCCATTAAAAAGCCTGTCCAGCGACGTGTTGCACCTGTGCTGCACCAAGTGCTGTTCTACCTTCCCCCAAGCCATTGGCGTTATACACGCACCCAAACCCTTAGACCCTAGGTGGCTTGGATGGTTCTAATCCACCACTGCTGGAGCCTTCGTAGTGCTAAGACCAAGCACTTACGAAATAACTAAAAGTTCCTGCCTTGTCCTGAATCATATATATATTTCTTCCTATATTCTTTCCTTTTGCTGGTCTAAGAGAGACAAGGCAATTGAAGTTGAAGCTGGGACATTGCATTATTACAAAACACATCGTATACCGCCATAACACAGGTGCGGTATGAGGGAGCCTCCTGCTGTTAACTTACCTGTTCGCTCTGACCACTTCGGAGGAATGCTTTTTGCAGAGGTTGTCCTGGTTCAAACCCCTGAACTCTGACCCTTGAAGGGTACGCTACTTTTGCCCAGATCCGGAGGTCATCGCGGGGTGCTGCTTGTGTGCCTTGCTCCGTTCGGCAAGTCTGGCCGGCTGCTTGATTGGTCCCTGGTGACCGTGGATATTAGCATCGCCGGCTACAGATCCTGAAGGAAAGCCATACCCGAGATCCGTGAGCCCTCCTCTTTCATCACCTGGAGTTCCCTCCCACCGGTTGCTGCGTGAGGGACCAGGCGGTTGCTGTGTGACGGGCTGTTCCTGAAGCTCCGGATCTGATTCTCTCCGCTCCGCCGTGTATGGGGTCAGACCCATACCCAATTAACGGGCTTCACTTCTTGGTACCCCCCCCCCCCACCGATGCTGCGAGAGGGGGATTGACCCGGAGAGGGGCTTTTTGATTTTTCACCGCTAATTCAAGTGGTGATACTCGAGGTAAAGAGCCGATCAGCTACCCTGCAAACCCTGTCTTCTTGGAGAAGATCTCAAAGACGACGCTCATCAGGGCTAGTCCAGAAAGGAAAATTGAACTTCTGAATTCGACACTACCATTGCACTGAGCTGCAAGGTATCAGGTATCGCCTATGTAAAAGCTCAGATTGGAAAGGGGAAACAAACCACTGACAGTTCAGGTATAACTAATGACACTTTATTGACACATTAAGTTTAAAAAAGATTACACTTTTTCTAGAACAAGGGTGTGAGGACTTTAAAGAAAAGTGAGACCTAAACACAGAAACCCAATTATTAATCTATCCAGACACTTTTTGGAGGAACAGGGCAGTGCATTGTGATGTTCTCTGACTGCAAGTGTTATTAATTTTTGTTTAGCTGCCTGTTCTCACCCTGCTCCCTGCTAAGCAAAAGATATCAAAGCTCTAAAAGACATTGCTTTCTGCTTCTATTGCCAACTAATACATGGACGCTTTCTCTACGCAGCATTACTCTGAAACACAAGCACACAGGTTTCAAAGGAAAAAGCACAATAGTGTATAACGGTAGTCAACTTTATAAATACTGACTAAACTTGTATTTCCACATACACCCTGAGGAAGGCAAAGTGAACAGAAGAAATTAGTACGCTTTGCATGGCTTATTAACCCTCTCACAGAACTGGCCTGCTTGTTTCTCTCTGTAAAAGGGGGGAAAAGGGAAAGAGGCGGAAAAGTTCAGAAAGAAAGAGGGGGGGGGAAGGAGGAAGACTGGGAAAGCCATTGCTTTTTGTTTATATCAACAAACTAATACTTGCATGTTCCATATTAATAGTAATGTTGTGTTTTGAATATGGGTGTATAGGTCTTAACAGAAATAGTATATAAAGCATAAATGATTAATTTTGATGAAGGTTAAATAAGATATCTAATAGTTGCTGAAGTCAAGATATTGTGGTGAATCATAGCCTAAGTGTCAAAGCATATTTCCCTCTGCGTTTTTTTATCACTAGGAGGAGAATCACCTATGTTATTAATTTTTATTCAGCTGCTTACCCTGGTTTGTTCCCTTGCTGTGTAAAAGATAACAAAGTTTAAAAGATATTGCTTTTTGCTATTATTGCCAATTAATACATGGATGCTCTTTACACATAGTATTGTTTTGAAGCATAAACACAAAGGTTCTAAGGGAAATAGCATATAGTGTATAACGGGGTCACCTCGCAGACACTGAGCACTTAAATAGTGGCTAAAGTTAGGATATAGTGAGGAAATATAGCCTAAGTGTCAAGGTATATTTCCCTCTGTGTTTTTTCTTTTCTTTACTCTAGGAGGGCAATGAATTACAGCCCCAAATAGCTGAAATTTTTTTTGCTGTGATATATACACAAAACCAGGTACAGGCAACACCTAAATAATATTAAATACACAAGTGGAATACATTTGTGACTCTTTTCGTATCACATAGTATAATTAACTAAGAGAAATAGAAAGATATCATATAAATATTCTCCTCTCCAGGTGAAACTCCAGGCGTGACGACAATTAGTAAAGTACTAAAAATATTCGTCATACAAGAAAGGGGAGCGAGGGGAAGGGAGAAAAGAGGGAAAACTGTCCAACAGAATACACCAAGTCCCCACAAGGGGATAAATTAATGAGTAACCCCTGATTTATGGTACATTGCTAAGTTAAAATGTGAACTTATATCAATTTGAGCACAAAAGTTTAAGTAAATGGGATATTCGTTATATATGAAACAGGAGAAAAGTAAAAAATTGATACATAGAGTAAGTTTGTTTGGCGCAACCCCTGCTCTCCCTGGTTTTTTCTGTGATGCGAATCTTACAGTGAGCAAATAAAGCTACTACCAAAGAAATAGACAAACGCGCTAAAAAATAAAAAAGTATTAAGATACTCAGAAAAAACTGATTGAATTTCTCTAATGATACAAAGTAATACACAGCCATAATTTAAAAACACCTTAACTTTTTTTTTTTTTTTTTCACACCCCCACTGAACACCCTCACGTCCTCACTCTTTTTTTTTTTTTTTTTTTTCTCCCCTCAATATATAACACTATACTTCACTATTAGGCAGCCCTAGGTGGGGGAATTCATCCCCCGCCCTTTCTTTGTTTTTTTTTAAACACTTAACTAATTCATGGATAAATTTGTACACACCCACACTAAGACCACTTCACCAATTATGGCTGCCAGACACAGAGATAAGAAAAACAAAAATATGACAGAAACACAGGTAGAAATCCACTCGCCCTCTTCTAATCTCTCCTATAATAAAGAAAGCGCAGATACTCAAGCATTGGTATCCAGTATAATTGAAGCACTTACCCCAAGATTTGAATCTCTCAAACTTGAGATTAAACAGGACATTGTGTCTCTTACAAATCAGGTCCGACAATTTTCAAGCAGACTTCAAGAAGCTGAACAAAGAGTGTCAGACTTGGAGGACACTAGCTTAATTCATAGTTCGAAATTAGCAGCTACAGATATAACATTATCTAAAATACAAGCTAAAATAGAGGATCTCGAAGATCGTTCACGGAGGAACAATTTAAGAATAATAGGGGTCCCAGAGGGGAAACAATACGAAGATCTGGGAAAGTTCATTTCTGAAACTCTAGTACAAATACTAGGATTACCTTCTTCCTATCCTCCAATAATAGTCGAAAGGGCCCACAGAGTAGGCCATCAAATTGATGAAGGAAGAGGGAAGTCTAGAGCTAGACCAATAATAGCTAAATTACTAAATTTTCAAGATAAGATGGTAATCTTTCAGTATTACAGAAAGAACCAACCTATCTCCGTAGGGACAAATAAAATACTATTATTTCAAGACTTCTCCGCTGAAACAGCGGGGAAAAGAAAGGAATTGTCCCCCTCTTGCACGAAACTTATTAAAGCAGGTTATCGTGCCACTATAATTTACCCAGCTAAATTAAAGGTCACTTTTAACGATGAAGTTCATTTTTTTGAATCTGCAGAAAAAGCAGAGAAATTCGTAGAAGAACTAGGTAGGAAGGATAATAGATGAAAGAAATTTGTATACTCCTTGAGCTTACCGATCATACTTAAATACATGAGGCAAGGTGTAAATTCCACTAGGGGGTTATGCAGGGCCCCAGGGGGAATGCCTGCATTGGGGGGGTACTTAGCTTTAGGAATTTTCCTCTTTCCTTTTGTGTTTTTTTTTTTATCACTTATGGTTTGGTTTCTGGGGGGCTGAGAAATGGGCAGGTTAGATAAATATAAAATAACCTCTTGGAATATTGGAGGTCTTACCTCCCCCATCAAACGAAAATCAGTGTTGACTCACCTTCAAAAAATTGGTACTGATATAGCTATGCTACAAGAAACTCACTTAAACTTGCAGGAAGTGTTAAAACTGAAGTTCTCATGGGTAAAGGAAGTGTATGCCTCCACAGGCACAAAAAGGAAGAGAGGTGTGGCAATTTTGCTAGGGAAAAGAATAAAATATGAAACTCTGCACAGTGTCTCAGATCCGGAAGGGAGATACATAATTTTAAAATTAAAAATTGAAGGAATTCTGTATACCCTTTGCAATTTATATGCTCCTAATGTGTTTGATCCAATATTCTGGGACACTTTGCAATCAAAAATAATTTCCGAATCAATAGGATATTTAATTATAGGCGGGGGATTACAATATGGTCCCACACCAACCTTTGGATAGACTTAGACAGAAGCCTACAGTGGGGAGGAATAGGCGAGATAGCTTGGAAACCAAAATGTTTAAGAAAATCTCCCAAAACTTGTTAGTTAGAGATATATGGAGACTACAGAATCCAGATCTAAGAGACTTTACCTGCTTATCCCGAGAGCACAAAACTCTATCTAGAATAGATCTATTTCTTATTGATGAAAGATTATGTAAAATGAAAGTAACAGCCAAAATACTTCCTATTTGCATATCAGACCATAGCCCTATAACAATAGAAATTCAGTGTAATGATGTTAAACTAGGATCTTCTCGCTTCTTCTTCCCCACATGGCTAACGAATGATTTAAAATTTAAAAATTGGTTAAAAAGCAAATATGAAGAATATGCTGAATTCAATAAGACTTACGTTGACCGTCCAGATATTTTTGGGAGGCTGCAAAGGCAGTTCTCAGGGGGGAAATGATTTCATATATTGCCCACAGAAATAAAACAATAAGAATTAGAGAAACTGAAGTGATAAAAGCGGTAACTAACTCATATAATCGTTACTTGCTTGATAACTCTTCGGGAAATTGGATCAGATATATTGCAGCAAAAAATGCAAGAGATTCATTCATAACATTTAAAGAGACCCAAAAGGAGCTTAAACTCCAGGCAAGACTATACCGCTATGGCAATAAGGCTGGAAAGTTATTGGCCAATCTGATGAAAAGAGAAAAAAGATCCCCCTTAATAGATAAGCTCCTGCACAAGGAAAAAACATATACAAATGTAGAAGATATCTCTAACCTTTTTTCAGATTATTTTAAAGAGATCTACTCCTTGAGGGCGTCAGATAAAGTTAAATCAGATGACTTTTGGAGCAAGATTATTAACCCTGTACTCGACGGTGAAAAAATGTTAATGATTAACTCCCCAATTTCTCAGGAAGAAATCTTAAAGGGTATTCAGGATTCTCCCATCAAACAAGGCACCTGGTCCGGATGCATTACCAAATGAATTTTACAAAATCCTTGCACCATCCATTGCTTCACCATTAAGCAAACTTTTTAACCATATGTTTATTGATGGAAAGGTAGTCTCGTCTCAATTTTGTGCATCCCATACTACTTTGGTTCTTAAACCCGGGAAGGATCCGACGAAAAAGGAATCTTATAGACCCATAGCATTATTAAATTCCGATTATAAGATCCTGACATCTATTTTAGCCAAGAGGCTGCAACTGGTACTCCCTGAAATAATACATAAAGATCAAGCAGGATTTTTGCAAAAACGAAATTTAACAGCAAAGATCAGGGAAGTGCTAGTCACTATAGACTATTTTAAGTCTACTGAGTTGTTGGGGCAGAGGAGAGAGGGGGATACCCTAGATCTAGCAATTGTCTCAATTGATGCAGAAAAAGCATTTGATTCAATCCATCAAGATCACTTGCTCTCGTCTCTCCACAGGTTTGGCTTCAGTGGGCATTTTCCTAAATTTGTGGAGAACTTATATAAAAAATCATGTACGAGGCTAATTGTCAATAATATACTCTCCTCTGAGATATTACTGGAAAGAGGAACGCGCCAGGGATGCCCCTCTCTCCTCTTCTCTTCAACATTTCAATCGAACCTCTGGCAATAGCAATAAGAACACAAATGGAAGGAATTAAAATAGGTAGAGCAGAGCTTAAAATCGCCCTATATGCGGATGATATTTTGTTGTACATCTCTAACACGCGAAACAATATACCTATACTTCTTTCAATTATAGAACAATTCGGATCCTTCTCGGGTTACAGGATCAATGTGTTAAAATCTGAGTTACTATGGATCAGAAGACATCCAGACTCCTTGATAGAAATTCCTTTCAGAGTCTCAGAATCATTTAGATATTTGGGGATAATGATCACCTCTGACTTAGATAAATGTTATGATCTTAATATAAAACCAGTACTGAGAGAGATTGAGGTGAATTTGAAATTATGGCAAAATCTCCCACTCTCGATCTCAGGTCGAATCGCCGCATTTAAAATGATTTTGCTCCCAAAGTTATTATTTATTCTGCAGAATACTCCAATAATTCTTAAAAGGAAAGATATCGAAAAAATTAATAGTATGATGAGAATTTTTATATGGCAGAACAAAAAACCCAGAATTTCGTTAATGAAACTTTCACTCCCTAGGAAGTACGGTGGACTTGCACTGCCGGATATACAATTCTACAACCTGGCCTCACTGGCCCAAATTGTTGTAGATTGGATTCTAAACAAAGATTATGTAACAAATAACAAACTCGAAAGAAATGTAAGTCTACCGTACCTCCCCACAGCCCTAATACATTGTGATCCTAAGGCAGTCCCCCAGGAAATTAAAATATTCAAAACAGTAACATATCCATTACAGGCGTGGAGGAAGATATGTAGGTTATTATCCATCAAAGGAAAGGTATCCAACTATATGCCAATCAAAGGGAATCCCAAGTTTCAGGCAGGACTACAATCAGCACCCTTCCAAAAATTGCATATATTAGGCCTGAATAATATCTCTCAGGTAATAGACTGGAATGGCCGTTGTATAAAAACATTTGAGAGTTTAAAAAGAGAATTCAGCCTCAGCAATAAAGAATTCTTTGCATATTTACAAATCCGACACTTTATAACCAAGATGATAAATGAATCCGGTTGGAACTGGTCCTGGGGGAAGTTGGAAAATTGGCTTGTATTGGCGAAAAATGGGTTTATGTCAATCTCACCATGCTACCAACTATTAATATCCAGCAAAGGGGAAATTAATCTAGGAAACTTAGCAGATGCATGGGATTCTATGATATCTCAATATTCCATAAATCAAAATAAAATCCAGACTTCTATTTCAAAAGTATCACAAAATACTCTATCAGCCACATGGAGAGAATCCCACATTAAGTTACTGTATAGGACTTACTATACACCAAAAAAAGGGACAAGATGCGGAAATACTAATTTCTGTACATGTCCAAAATGTTCATTACCCTCGGCAGATCTCATTCATATGATCTGGGACTGCCCTAAGATTAAAAACTTCTGGGCTAAAATAGAATACTGGATTAATCAAGTTTTAAAAATCTCTCCTCTGAAGCTAGACATAAGCTCCGTAATCTTTCTATGGGAAGCATCGAAAGATTTTCGGAAGCATAATAAAATAGTTAATATGGTTATTCTGGCGGCAAGATATTTAATTTTTAAAAAATGGAAAGGAAGGGCAAGTCCCAGTATAAATGAGCTTAAAAATTGTTTAAAAAAAGCAGTATATGATAGAGAAAAGAGACACCAACATAGAAGAAGAGAAGGATATTGAAAATTTCTTTAAAAAATGGACAACTTTCATTAAAATATTTCCACTTAATGAAAGAGAATATATGATATACCCATTTAGGAATTCAGAACTGGTATTGTTGGGACTATGGTAGTTTCCTTGCTCATCCCTCAGCCCCCCTTTTTTTTTTTTTTTTTTCTCTCTCTCTCTCTCTCTCTTTTTCTCATTGATGACGGTTAATGTATGTTTTGATGTTAATTTGTTTTTTAGTACTGGTTGGTTATTTAGGTCCCCTGCAATTAAAAGTTTAATTTACATTAATAGGTTGTGAAAAAAGATCATGCACTATGTCGCTAGGTTTTATTTCTTTTCATTATGAATACCCTGAAGCTAGGGGAAAGGAGGAAAGGGGAAAAAAAAGAAAGGGGAAAAAAGAAAATAAAATGAGGTTGAAACTATTCTTTTTTACTAACATGTTTTTCATGAGCTGTATATTGTGAATATTTTTTTTTTCCTGTATTTATGCATTCCTTATTCTTTTTTGATGTATTACAATTATGCTGTAATGTGATCTTAACCTCAATAAAAATAAATATTAAAAAAAAAAAAAAAGCCTGTCCAGCACAGGCAGGCGTTTCATTGGGCAGTCTACACCGGGGTCCTATGGCCACCCTCCATAGAAGGGAAGCCGTGCCCGTGCCTAATTGCTGGCGTTCTGTAAACTAATTCAACAGAACACCGGCAACAACAAGGAGGGTGCGCTCTATATAGAACACTATTCAGAGCGCACCTCCTTCTTTTCCATGACCGGCGGCTTCCTTGGGGGCAGAGAGGGACCTCAGTGTAGGCTGCCCATTAAAAAGCCTGCCCAGCACAGGCAGGCATTTCATTGGGCAGTCTACACCGGGGTCCTTCCCTGCCACCATGGAAGCCGCCGGTAACAGAAAACAAGGGGGATGCGCTCTGTATAGTGCGCTCTGTGCCTATGTGCGCCCGAAATGTAAATCCAGCCCTGGGAATTAAGGGATTAACATGGTAACACACCGGTTTATATGGCATAAATGGGGTTATTGAAGAATAATGGATGGGAAGGAGCCCAAACCATAATTAAATCATTTAACTGAAAAGTGAATAAGTAGAAACACACTACTTAATTGAAAAAAGAAATTTTCAATTAAATTGCAGTAAAGCCCTCTTCCACCCCTTTAGGCCTAGTAAACCTCCTTTAGGCAATTTAACCTCTTTGTTGCCATATTAATCGCCTGTAATGTCATGTTAACCACAGACAACCCAATATTAACTTGCTTAGAGTTAACAAGCGCTTAAAAGCACTCAAGCAAGTTTTCTTATATGTCACTTCCTTTTTAGTCGCTTTTTAAAAAAAAAAAAAAAAAAAAAACATTTAGGGGGGCATTACATCCCTGGTGATGGGAAAAAAATTGTCTCACTAGTTATCTATGCAGCGCAGAAGTGTAGTTACGCAGCGCAACAGTCTAGTTTCAGCATAACACTGCTGCGCTGCATAGAAAATTGAAACAGATATTTTCCAGTTGCCAGGGATGTAATCTCCCCCATATGTTTTTAAATATGTTTTTCTGGTGTGAAAGTCACATCTGTTCTTTTGTATACCCCAAAGTTTTATAATTCAATTTATACTTACGAACATTTTTGTTGTTATAATACTTTTGAATCAAAGAGTACATGTATTGTACACATAATGTGCAACATCTCCGAAATCAAACCGGAACAAACGTTCATTTTTGCAGTACAAATCAGCACAAACAAATGGTATATTTGTTATTAAAATTGCATAACATGGGGTGCAAAGTGGGTGGGGTTTCATGAAAAATAATGCACTATATCTCCAAAACCAAACCGGCAGAAACGTTTGTTTTTGCAGCACAAATCAGCACAAATGCAGCACAAACAAATGGTATATTTGTTTTTAAAATTGCATAAAATGGGGTGCAAAGTGGGCGGGGCTTCATAAAAAATAATGCGCTATATCTCCGGCACAAATCAGCACGAACGCAGCACAAACAAATGATATATTTGTTTTTAAAATTGCATAACATGGGGTTTAAAGTGGATGGAGATTCACCAAATATAATGCTTAATATCTCCAAAATCAAACCGGCACAAACTTTCATTTTTGCGGCACAAATCAGCACAAACAAATGGTATATTTGTTTTTAAAATTGAATAACATGGGGTGCAAAATGGACGGGGTTTCATAAAAAAATAATGCGCTATATCTCCGAAACCAAAACGGTACAAACGTTCGTTTTTTCGGCACAAATCAGCACAGACGCAGCACAAAAGAATGGTATATTTGTTTTTAAAATTGAATAACATGGGCTGCAAAGTGGGCGGGATTCATAAAAAATAATGCACTATATCTCCAAAACCAAAACGGCACAAACGTTAGTTTTTGCAGCACAAATCAGCACAAACAAATGGTATATTTGTTTTTAAAATTGCATAACATGGGGTGCAAATTGGGCGGAGTTTCAGCAAATATAATGCGATATACCTCAGAAACCAAACCGGCACAAACGTTAGTTTTTGCGGCACAAATCAGCACAAACGCAGCACAAACAAATGGTTTATTTGTTTTTAAAATTGCATAACATGGGGTGCAAAGTGGGCGGGGTTTCATAAAAAAATAATGCGCAATATCTCCTAAACCAAACCGGCACAAACGTTTGTTTTTGCGGCACAAATCAGCACAAACGCAGCAGAAACTAATTATATTTTTTTGCAAAGTGGGCGGGGTTTCATAAAAAATAATGCGCTATATCTCTGAAACCAAAACGGCACAAACGTTTGTTTTTGCAGCACAAATCAGCACAAACGCAGCACAAACAAATGGTATATTTTAATTCAGTTTTTACAAACAACGGGTGCCAACTTCACATAGGTAAAATAAAGAGAGTATAGCTATCTGAGTTGGTATTATTATTGGTGAGATACAATCATATTATAATCTGATATTAATCCCCAAAGTATTTAGCCACCAATCAGCAAGCGCTACTGAACAAAAAAAGGGGCGGCTCCTAAGCTTACATACCTGCTTTTAAAGATAAAGATACCAAAAGAAAGTTGCTTAAAATTGCATTCTCTATCTGAATTATCAAAAAAATGGTTTAATCTCCCTTTAATAAAGATATGTTTGTAGCAAAGACACAAAACCCCCCACTAATAAGGCATCATGTTAAAAATTAGTATTGCACCTAAACATTTAAAACAAACTATAAACAGCAGCCACTCAAGACTCAGCAAATATACTTACCACTTTTTGTAAAGTAAGCATTGATAAAAATAACATTAATAAACATTGATACTGTAACATTTTAAAGGATCCAAGTTGAACATATTTTTAATGGAATTAAATCATTGTATACATGGTATAACTATTTGGTGTCTTTTACGAGTGCACAGTTTATCCGAAGAACACCATAAAGCATCTATTATATTGTATCTACTATATTTAACTGTTACTAGTTCTGTTACATACAAACATTTTTTTTTAACTGATAGATATCACATAGTACACCTTTACTTACATAGCAGTACTACCTTAGCATTAGCAGCCTAATTCCACTAGATACATATTAATATCATAATAGATTATTATGAAATATGCAACTAATCAACATCAAACATATTCAATGCTATAATTTCGTAAGTGGTCTTTATAAATATTTTTTAATCATTAATTTGCTGGGATTTATTATTAATTCCATTTCGGATTATTAATATGTCTATATATTACCTGCTGCCCTTTATAGTGTAAAAATTGTTAGGCGTCATAAGAGATATCGGACCATTAAATCACAAGGATCACCTACCTTACTATATACTAACAAATACTTAGGGGATCCACTTCATGTCTCTAAGCATTACACACCAGAACCTTATATTTAACTGTTTGACTCCCAATCATGTTGCAAAGGATTTAAAGTAAATAATTCTGTACAAATGATTTCTAATTTTTGTTGTGGCCTATTATCCAGCCACCATCAGCCTGACGTTTAGTTCCCTACTATTATCATACAAGATATCACACATTTCCTATCAGTCTGGGGATAACTGTGGGTATCGTATTAGCCCTGAGTTATTTTCTCCATATATTTGCATGAATGATATAGTTATTCTGATATTTTGGGGATTAATATCACATTATAATATGATTGTATCAATAACAGTACCAACTAAGATAGCTATACTCTCTTATTTTTACGTGGGCTGTTGGGATTTTCAAATATGCAGAATTTAAAAGGCAGACTATTAATTTGATCTATTCACACATTAGTAGAGATATGTTACCATATTTTTAAGTTTGATCCCATTTTAATAAATGAATACATGTTATGTTTTACAACACACACTATTCTTTTGGTAGTCTGGGCATAGAGTGCTTGAATGCAAACTGTAGTGGATTCTTCCTTAGTCCACACACAAACAACTATAAAAGATACAGTTTACCTCTGTTAATATGTCTACATCTAACTGAAGAATATGTGAACCTATCCTTTTTATCAATTGAATATATGTATGTATAGATTGGGGCAAAATCTTAAGTCTTTTGGCACATTTAAAATTTGAAGGGAGGGGTGTGTGTGTGTATTCTATAATCTATTTATATATTACGGGCGCGATCACATATACGGCGCAAGCGTGGGAACCCGGGCCATCCGTAATTTCACCTCGCACATCGGGGTATTACATATTCTGCGCCGTTAGATGCTAAAGTGGCGTAAGTAGGACAAACTCGCGATCTTCTGAAATGTGCGCAAATACACATTTTAGTCGTCACAAGTAACTTACACCAGTATTTCATCCACGGAAAGTGTAAAAAAAGAGTAGTTTTCTGCAAATTAGGCTAACACTCGTAAAAATGAACCGCGATTTCATGTAAAAATGCGACACGTAATTACGCTATTCAAAATTCATATATAAACCCATATATAAAGAGATGAAGGTAATACAATTATGATTTCCAATTGTTCTCTCCTCCAAGTATTGTTGATTGTTTTGAGAAGAAATTGAAAGTAAATAAGCAAGTATATGTCCACAATGTGATAAAGTACCTACAAGCTCAATCTATTTGATTATGTTGTGGCTTCAAACTATTTCAAATACACAAATAAACCTTAAAAAACCAATATCATAGTATACTGTCCCTTTAACCTTGAGATGCTGCTTAAATGTATGTGTTTGTTAAGGCTTCCAGGGAGTTACGTTGCTTTTTTAGTCAGTGCAAGGGTTCCTGCGCCTGCAATTTGTGGTGAGATGAGAATGGAGTAGATTGTCTGAATTCTGTGCGCGTAAGTCCTTACGCTGTATATTGGATACCAAATTGCACGTCTGTTCTATGTTAATCTATGGTTAAAAAAATACGGCCGAAGGGTGAAATAACTTGTATGCTACGCCGTATATGTAATACCAAAATCGTGTACAAACTGGCGTCGCCGGCTTTTGCGGGCGACACTGCATATGTAATGGAGCCCATAGTTGCACAGTCACTTGGTGGATATATTTTAATTCTAGTAGTGTTCGTGTAAACATTGCATTATTGTAACTGATTAATTGTAGCCAGTATACCGTGTTATTTAATTCTCGGGGATATTGTACTGGGGAGTTTGAATAAATACAACGAAAAACAAATGTAGTTATATTTGTCTTGTTCCTCTACAAACGTAAAATGACACTTAATTAAATACATTTAAAACATAATTTAAAAAAAATACATTTTAAAACACATTCCCCCACGCATTATTTATAGTACAAATTTTCTGAACCACTTATGAGAGGGTTGACTTTTAATGCTCCATCCGGACACCGTTGTTGTGAATCACATGCACATCAGTACCAGGAAGCAAGCAGCAAGGGAAGCGGCTACAAAGGCGTTGTTTGGTTGCTAAGTAACGGTGGTCGCGCGGCATGCCGGGACGCTGCAGAATGCCCACGCTGTGACCTCTTCCCCAGGCCCCCCTCTGTTGCACAACACGGAAGCATGGCGGCCTCCCAAGGCTCCCCGGTGTCCGCAAACTCACAGCGCCGGCTCAGGATTATATCTGGACACCTGCAGCCTGGAACAGCACCTGCGATCTCCTCCAACGAGTGCAAGGCCACGGCGGCTCCTTCCATTCCCAAGAAGCGGTAGGTGTGGCTTGGGTGCGGTCCTTAGGATGTAACAGTATAGTTGGTCAGTAGCAGCAGGTGGTACAGACCACCAGCTCTATGGCTGGCACGCTAACCAACCAAATTGCAGCCATTATCCTAATTCCAGCTAGCCAACTTCCTGGGATCACTAAAACTGCTAATTTTGCTTGTTTGGTGGTAACTAATCTTCTATGATTATGTAGTGAGAGAAAGCAACAGCATTTTGTGCTTCTAGGAAACAAAGTGTGACTTGCATTATGCTTAATAAACATTCTATTACTTGTCATAGAAAGTAAATAGTTTGTTTTGCTCTTCTGCAACTTAAACATTTGAATATTGCTGCTTGCATCAACTGATTTTTTTTTTTCCTGCATGAAGTTTAATTTTTTTAAGCAATGGAAAATTTTGTGCCAACATCTGTGAGCAAACTGCACAGTATTTAGTTTTAGGGTAACTAGAATGGTATGTTGAATACCTGTTGCTAAACTTTAAAAGTATTTTGATGAAGGTTGTGAAGGCTGTTCAAATGGAATTTTGTTAATAGCGCTGCGGAATCTGTTGGCGCTCTACAAATAACCGATAATAATGGAATTGCTATGTTTGTCTTAGTGGGACTGAATAGACATTGTTCATATATGCTTAAACTTGAAACGTATTCTGCTTACTGCCCTCAAGGGTCAGATTTGGACACACCTGGTTAAAAAAAATATTCTTCAAAATGTTGACTTTAGAACTAAGGTGCATGAAATAGATAGAATTCAAAATCAATATCCTAATACACAGGGGTATTGCTGTTCTAAATTGTTCATCCTTTCGATTTATTATCTTATACATTTTTGTCTTCCTCATCTGAAAGAAACAGTTTCATTGTCCATGGCCTGTAACTATTCAGTGTAAACTGATGTCATGTTTTTAATCATTGATGTACATTGAGTTAGGATCGTTGTTAGTTTGATATACTTGTGTGCATATGATGCATGTTTTAATGCTTTTGTTTTGAACTGTCTGTGCAGTATATAATTGTGCTAAGCACATTCAAACATATTTACTTTGAGGTCATGTTATTGTTACTATAGGACTTTTGGCTGCTTCAATTTAGGACTGTTTTGAATATATATATATATATATATATATATATATATATATATATATATAGCCAGCTCAAGGTATTGTATTGCTTTGGTCCAAAATAAAAACGACAGCTCCCATCTCTTCATCAACTACAGAAACCCAAATATTAGATTATACCAGACTGAAATTTCACAGAAGAGAATGCTGATACTCGGCTGATGGACCCCATATTACATATTTCATTATTTTAAAACCACTTATCTAGAATATGCTGTTACTATGTGCCACCCCATCAAATTCTACCTGTATCCTGTAATTCTGCCCCATTTAAAGCACAACCCTGTCTGAATACACACATCTTTGTTTACTAAATTTAAAATCAACACCTTCAGCGTATTTTGAAGAAACTTGCAAGTTGTACAATAATTTTATGAGCTACTGGTCATCTATCAGTTATCCACATTTTGGACAGAGCTATTGTAAATTTATTATATTAAAGAAATATGAAACCACAAAAACTATTTTGTGATTCAGACAGAGCATGCTATTTTTAACAAGTTTACAATTTGTTTCTATTATCAAATTTGCTTTGTTCCCACAATATTCTGTGTTTTAAGAGATACCTAGGTAGGCATCTGGAGCACTACATAGCAGGAAATAGTGCTGCCCAATGGATAACATTCTTGCAAAACTGCTGCCATATAGCCCTCCAGAAATGGGTCGACTCCTAATCTTATGTCCCTGCTTATCAACAAAAGATACCAAGAAAACAAATAAAACATAATAGAAGTAAATTAGAAAGTTGTTTTATGCATGCTCTATCTCAATCATGAAAGGCACATTTTCAGTTTCTAAATGACAAAACTTGATATGTTGTGCACTGTCACAAAGAAATAAGTATGTCTATTTAATTAAAAGTATGTCTATTTATAGCCTTGAGAATCTCGGTATAATCCTTTTTAATATTTTTAGCATTAAAGGTGAGCCACTGATATATAAATACAGTTTTTGTTGGTGAGAGGAGAATCATGGGGTGCAGGTTGCCAATAGAGATTATTTGTGAAAGATGTGTTTTGTAGGGCTAAATATGTTGTGTACTCAAGAAAAAGAATGTGTTCATTCCAGTCTTCTATACCTCCACATAACCACCGTGCACTCTCACTCTCTTGTGCGCACACCCCTCCCTAGAGTTAAAACACTGAAGGTTTTTTGAAGTCTTGGGTAGGAATGCACTTCTCTTACAATGGAAAATATGTAAAAAAGAATGTGTAATATATAAAGTAAGCAAAAAGTAGTGCCTGTTGAGTAAGTCTCTTTCAGATGCAAGTAAAGGTTTGAGGCTATTATGTATAATGTATATTCTGCCTTTTGTCAAGCCCTGCTTTGAGATACCATGCATATTTACTTTAATTTTACTGTTGGCGCCTAGCTTTATTTGATCAACTGTACATGCAATCTTTTGCCGCCTTCTAAATGATCTAAAACTCTCCAAAGATATTGAAATACTTGTCAGTGGTAAGGTGTTATGTGAATTGGTTTAATCCATTTGCCCTGTTGTGATATCTACTACTGTACAGTGCAAACAGTGTTTATCATTTTTGTTGATTTTTCTTGTTCTGTTTGCTTTATGAGCAGTACAAATAAATAAAATAATACTGAAATGTGTTATCTTGTGTTCTCAAACTTTACATTTGTTTTTAATAAAAATTGATATAGCCAGAAGTTAATTTCACACTCTCAGGTTGTCTGGATAATGTGAATTTGAAGTAGTTTTTTTGTTTGTTTGTTATTATTTAAAAGAAAAAAGGAAAACACTGCTTTTGGGGTTTCTCAGTTGCATCGCAGGAACAACAAATAGATTGCTGTGTATGAGCACAGGTGAATCAGGTCTTGAACAATACCCAGAGCTAGGGAGTTTCGCATCCTTTCTTATATAATTCTGCATATATATTTATATAGAAAACTCTCACTTTTCTCCTGAAAATTCTGGCTAGTTTATAATTTTCATTTACATTTGTCTATTTGCTGATCTAATCTGTTTAAATCACTGGCTAAAATTACGCACCCCATTTATGCCCACAATTTAACTTATGTAGAAAAGACATTCCTCATCCTCTTCATTTAACTTACACTGGTATCTGGCCTCTGACTGCCCAGATGGACTGCAGTTAAAGGGACATTAAACCCAAAATGTTGTCTTTCACGACTTTTTAAAAGTACTTCAATTATCCAATTAGTTTGTTCTTCTTGCATCGTTTGTTAAAAACATGCCTAGGTAGACTCGGTAGCTGCAATGCACTTCTGAGAGCTAGCTGCTGATTGGTGACTGCATGTATATGCCTCTTGCCGTTGGCTCACCCAATGTGTTCAGCTAGCTCCCAGTAGTTCATTGCTGCTCCTTAACAAAGGATACCAGAAAAATAAAGCACATTTGATAATAGAAGTGAATTTGACATTTGTTTAAAATTGTATGCTCTATCTGAACAATGAAAAGAACATTTGCGGGTTTCATGTTTCTTTAAAAGGACATTAAACACGAAATGCTAGATAGAATGATGCAGTCAAAGAAAATATTTGTCTGAGAAAAACATGTAGATGTATTTTTATTTTAAAAGCTTCATTAGTTTTTTTAAATATTGACAAAATAAGTGTAATTAGTGTCTATAAAACAGGAGTTGCCATGTTGTAACTTAGGTTACCTTCTGTGCTTTGGCCATTTAGAGACAGTTATAAATAGGTCCCCAGAGTGTGCAGCCAATGGCTGTGGGGAATATAACTGTTCTGTGCTTCCACTTCTAACAGGAACTAAAAAGATCACAATTTCAGAATGGTATTGCAGGAATAGGGGACAAAATGAATAATGAAAGTACATTGCCGAGTTCTTTTATATCTGTACGATTTATCATTTTATATTCCCATCTCAAAGTGTTTAATGTTCCCATTGAAAGGATAGCATTTGGATGGACTTTTTCTAAGTACATAAATATCACAGAGATTAAAAGTAAAGACACAAGAAACCCAAATGTTTCTCTTTCATAATTCAGATATAGCACACAATTGTAAACAATTTTCTTATTTATTTCCATTATCAATTGTGCTTTGTTCTTTTGGTATCCTTTGTTGAAGGATCAGCAATGCACTACTTGGGAGCTAGCTGAGCATATCAAGTAAGCCAATTACAAGATGCATATATGTTCAGCTACCCACCAGCAGCTAGTCCCCAGTAGTGTTTTGCTGCTTCTCAGCCTGCCTCTGTATTATTTTCAACATAGGATACCAAAGCAAGTTAGATAATAGAAGTAAATTGGAAAGGTGTTTTTTTTTTTTTTTTTTTCATGATTTTAAACAACATTCTAATGTAGCCACCAATCAGAAGGGTGCTGAACCAAATTGGGTTGGTTCCTAAGCTTACATTCCTGCTTTTTCAAATAAAGATACCAAGAGAACAAAGAGAATGTTCACTTAACCTGTTAGCCCTCACTGAAGCTTGGCTTTCCTCCTCTAACACAACTGCTCTAGCCTCTCTGTCCTGTGGCGGCCTGCACTTCAGTCACACTCCCAGGCTAGGAGACAAACAAGGAGGGGGAGTAGGAATTCTCCTGTCTCCACACAGTACCTTTCACCCCCCTCTCTTTCTTTCGTTTTCATCTTTTGAAGTTCATGCTATCCGCCTTTTCCCCCCGTAGCTCTTTGTGTTGCAGTTATCTATCGGCCTCCTGGACCAGCATCACAATTTCTGGACCACTTTGAAGCCTGGCTTTCACATTTTTTCTCTTCTAATGTCCCTTCTCTCATCTTAGGAGACTTCAACATACAAGTTAATAATCCTAACATGCCTGCTGCATCTAAACTTCTATCCATTTCCACCTCTTTTGGCCTGTCCCAGTGGACAACATCTCCAACCCACTGTGAAGGCAACTGCATAGACTTGGTCTTCACTAATCTCTCTGGAATATTCCCCATCCCATCCTCTTCGATCAACTTCGGACTTACGTCTCTCCACTCCTGTTATTTCTATGTTCCACTCCCATCTCCAAGACCTCGAACGTGTTGCTCCTGTCCTCTGGAACTCTCTACCCTACTCCATAAGTCTCTTACCCTGTATAGCTTCAGAGGCTCCTTGAAAACCCACCTATTCAGAGAGGCTTACCATCTCTCCTCCTAGCCAAACTAATTCATGAACTGCATGACTCGCTGCTGCAACTGCAACCAATGTGACAAGCTACCCCAACCTTATGTCTCTGCACCCTAAACCTGCAGACTGTGAGCTCTCCGGAGCAGGACCCTCTTCCTCCTCTGCTAGACTTTGTTTAGTTTTGTATTTTATCACAAATCCTTGTCATTGTATACCCCTATCATTGTACCCAGCACTACGGAATTTGGCAGCGCTATACAAATAAATGATAATAGTAATAACAAAGAGAAATGGATAATAGGAGTTAATTATAAAGTTGCTTAAAATTGCATGCTCTATCTGAATCCCGAAAGAAGGGCTTCATATCATATCCCTTTTAAATAAAAGGAAACAGATTGTGAAAAAACACCCCAGCAATTTAAACAACCTTCCAATTTCTTGTATTATCATTATCTTGGTATCCTTTGTTGAAACAGCAATGTACTACTGGATGTTAGTGGAACACATTGGTGATTCAATAACATGAGGCATATATGTGCAGCCATCAATCAGCAGCTCCTGAGCCTAACTAGGTGCCATTTTCAACAAAGGATACCTAGAGAACAAAACGAATACTAGAAGTGAATTACAAAGTTGTTTAAAATCACACTCTCAATCTGAATCCTAAGAGAAAAAAATTGGATTTCATGTCCCTTTTAAGTTACATTCTGATTCTTCTGTACACAAGCACAACGGACTTACTGTGCCTCTAGCTTTTTCTGAATAGTAAACCAGCTCAATTTACTCTAGAAGATTTGACATAAGCCTTCGTGTAGAGACCACGGCCTTCTTGTAGGGCTGTGACAGCAAGTAGTGGACCTTGCTTAAATGAGTCAAAGGGACAGTCAACACCAGAATTTTTGTTGTTTAAAAAGATAAATAATCCCTTTATAACCCATTCACCAGTTTTGCATAACCAATACAGTTACAATAATACACGTTTTACCTCTGTAATTAACTTGCTTCTAAGCCTCTGCAGACTGCCCCCTTATTTCAGTTAATTTGACAGACTTACATTTTAGCCAATTAGTGCTCACTTCTCTGTAAATTCACTTGCATGAGCTCAGTGTTATCTATGTGAAACACATGAACTAATGCCCTCTAGTGGTGTAAAACTGTCAAAATGCTTTCAGATTAGAGGCGGCATTTAAGGTCTAAGAAATTAGCATATAAAGCTCCTAGGTTTAGCTTTTAACTAAGAACACAAGAAAACAAAGCAAAATTGGTAGTATGTGTGTGTGTGTGTATGTATATATATATATATATATATATATATATATATATATATATATATATATATATATAATTACACACACACATTAAGCAGCTGCTGGTTCTTTTCTGCTGCTGAGCTTACCTAGATAAACCTTTCAGCAAAGGATAACAATAGAATAGAAGTAAATTAAGTTGTTTAAAATTGTATGCTTTGTCTGATTCATGAATGCCTAATTATGACTTTACTGTCCCTTTAAGTATAACCTACTGCTTAGTGCTTTTTTATAACAACAATGAAACAAACTGTTGAATGAAAATCCTTTTAAGTAAAAGTTTGCTTACATTGAAACAAGCGAGAAATGCGTGTTGCATACTTAGGTAACCATTGCTTACTGGTTGATAATGCCAACTCCCACTGCTGTATTAGAAGACAAGAAAAGCCTCCACAATCCTGAGAAGAAACAACTTTTTTTATTTTAGTTTACTCAGAATAAAAATTTGTAATACATTTTGAAGCTCTCTTAGATTGAACATACTTTGATGTAATTAGCAGACAGTGTTAGAGCATTAGTTGTTGCTTATTTTAGCATATTTAGCATTTTGTTGAAAAGGAAGTAGTGGTAACCATTCAGAATTCTGAGGTAGAACAATCAGTGTATTATTTTAAGTTATAAATCAAAGCCACAATGCGAGTGCGGTGACTGTCACTGCCTTAAACCCGCATCAGATTATCTTTGTTGTAAGCGATAGAAACAGTCAGTCTCTTCTGTGACAGATTTGACCTAAATCAGGGTTAGACAAATCTATATTAAATTTAGGAGACGACTATCTTAGAGTAATGAATGTGTGTGGTTTATTTGTATATAAATTATAGGTTGTGTAAGTTGTTCAGACCTGATCTAAATAGACTAAGCATTTAGAAATGAACAGGCTTTTTTAAAAATAAATAAATATATATTTTAGTAACAGTAATATATTAGTTATTAAACTTACCAGTAATTGTAGGAATTGAAATGAGCCGTGATCAAAAGAAAACTTTCATTATACGGTATGGCATTTCTCAGTTTTTTTGTAAAAAATCAAATTGTATGTATTCTATGCAAGGTTATCTGGTTTTTGTGCATTTTATTTTTCAAAGCATACCTTAAAGGGGCAGTAAATCTTAGTATTCAGTGTTCTCCACAGAATTTGTTTCCTGCTGGGTGGCATTATAAAGTAGCAGGGTGGGGGCAGTGTTATACATTCCAATATTATAAAGTTTTCTGTTATTTATTAACGTTACTTAAAGGGACATGAAGCCCCAATTTTTTCCTTTCATGATTTTTTAGAGCATATCATTTTAAACCACTTTCTAATTTACTTCTATTATCTAATTTGCTTCATTCTCTTGATATCCTTTGCTGAAAAGTATATCTAGATAGACTCAGTAGCTGCTGATTGGTGGCTGCACATAGATCCGTTTCCGTTGTGTGATTGGCTCACCCATGTGCATTCTTCAACAAAGAATATCTAAAGAATTAAGCAAATTAGATAATAGAAGTATTCTATCTGAATCATGAGTGAAAAATTTGGGTTTTAGTGTCCCTTTAAGCTATCCGATGCACAAATGAATTGCATAATTTAACATTAATTGATTAAATGATAATTTGTGCAACAAATATTGAAACCATTTAAAATTTACTAATGTTAGCTTAAAGGGACATTATACACAAAATTTTTCTTTGTATAAATGTTTTGTAGATGATCTATTTATGTAGCCCATAAAGTTTTTTTTTTTTTTATTTATTTATTTTTTTTAAATTTTTTTTTTTTTAAAAAAAAAAAGCTTAATTAATAGATAAATGGGAAAAAAAAGCGATACATATAACATGGAATATTCATTACATGGGGCTCAGGTACATTATTCACATTTCAAACGTGGATGGCAAATCAGAACAGAATCTGCATCTAGTCTGTACTTCGTGCATGTCCAAAATGTACAGAAAAAGTCTCTCTTGTAGAAGGACAAAGTTCTTTAGATCCATACAAAGTCCATTAGATATTGTCACATTTGCCATCTAATAAGGTGCTCATTTATCATCGGGGTGTGAACATACCCGAGATCCCAATTTTACATCTTATAGTATTTAACAAGATAACAGAAAAAATTATATTAGTAATCATAACTTTTAGACAGTAATAACTTGGTCTCCTGACGGGTGCTTACACTCATACTCCACGTCAAGAGCATTCTGGAATGTGTATTAGAATAATTAGTGAAGAAAGACAATAAGAAAAGATAAGAGAAGAAGAAGGGTAAGAGGGGAGGTGGGAGGGGTGGGACCAGATGGGCTCCTCACTCATGGGACCACGTAGGATCGTATGGGAGTAATGTGTTTCTATTATTGTATTTGTATATCTATGTGTTAGGTTCTAAGTTAGGGGGATGGGGCCTCCAAAGCTCCAACATGTATTCATGAATCTCTATTTTGTCGTCTCTCATGTATTGGAATCTCTCAAGCTGCAAGTGCCTGTCAACCTGGTGTGACCAGTCAGCTATAGATGGGACATCAACCTTCCTCCACCTCCTGGGAATAAGGGATTTAGCGCTGTTGAGCATGATAAAGAAAAACTTTTTTGTGGGTTTGTGTTTTAGTTTGGGAAGGCCGTGGAAAAGGAGGAGGCCTGGTGATCTATTTAGGAAGACACTAAGTTTGGTTTCCATGATGTCTAGGATTGAATGCCAGAAGGGCCTAATTAGCTCGCAGTCCAACCAAATGTGAGAAGAGTACCCTGCTCCCCGCCAGCACCGCCCATCTGTTTGTTTGAAAATTCTTTTTATTCTGTCTGGCGTGTGATACCAGCGGGATAGGAATTTATAATTAGTCTCCAACATCCTTGCTGATACCAAAGCTCTTGTGTGGGTGGTTAAAATTTTAAACCATTCCTTATCAGACGGGGCAGGTATGATCTCTCGATTCCACTGTCTCACATAACCCGGCAGTGGTGCGTCCTTGTGGGAGAGGAGTAGACGATAAGCTATAGAGATCATGGGTCTAGGTGTATTAGGCAGCAGGCACAAATTAAATTTGTCAGTTATCTGGTTATGTTACTCAATTTTTTATGTGTCATGAGGTAGTGTTGGAGCTGTACATGAAAGTACCAGGAAAGGTCAAGCCCAGCTCGCTCCAAGTCCTCCCTTTTCTTGAGTTTGTGTTCTGTTAACAGACAATTGTGTTATTTGGGTCCTGTCTACCTTCACTTGTGTGTTTGTAAAGGGTATGTCTGAGTTGTCCACAAAGGATGTGAGTGGTGATGGATTTGAGGAAATGTGGGGGTGCTCCACTAAGGTTTTATCCTATCTAGTAAAGAATTCCCTGAGAAAAGGATAAAGTTCAAGTGAGTGGGGCCTAGATCTGGCGGGGATCCAAACCAGGGTTCCCGGGTTCATCCTCCCCAGAATCTCTCTGCCAATTTGAACGCATGTCTTATTCTTGGAATTATGGCACCATTCTACCTGGTGCTGAAGGTTGATAGCCTTACGGTAAGCCAAAAAGTTAGGGACACCCAGCCCCCTCTTTATTATTGGTTATTTGTAGAGCGCCAACAGATTCTGCAGCGCTGTAAACAGAGGGTAGTACAACAAAACAATTAAAGGGATCAGATGGGTAGAGGGCCCTGCCAAGAGTTGCACTGTTGTAATTAGCTCTTAAGAAGGTGATATACAAACAGCTGGACTTAAGGGGATTCAGGGGATAGCAATGGAGGAGTGGAACTGGTATAAAGTAAGGTTAGCGTAGGTTGTATGCATCCCTGAACAGTAGAGTCTTTAGGGAGCGCTTCAAGCTCTTAAAACTAGGGGAGAGTCTTGTGGGGCGAGACAGAGAGTTCCACAAGATGGGAGCCAGTCTGGAGAAGTCCTGTAAACGGGAGTGCGATGAGGTAACCGGAGAGTAGGAGGTCGTGAGCAGAGCGAAGGGGACGGGGGGGGGGGAGGGAGTATCTGGAGACAAGGTCTGAGATATAGGGGGGAGCAGTGCAGTTGAGGGCTTTGTATGTCAGAGTGAGAATTTTGTGTTTGATCCTAGAGGCAAGAGGAAGCCAGTGAAGGGATTGGCAGAGAGGAGCAGCAGATGAAGAGCGACGTGTAAGGAAGATGAGTCTGGTAGAGGCATTCATTATGGATTGTAAAGGAGCTAGGCGGCAGGTGGGGAGACCAGAGAGGACGGAGTTGCAGTAATCAAGGCGGGAAAGAATGAGAGAGTGGATTAAAATCTTAGTTGTGTCTTATTTTGGAGATGTTTTTAAGGTGAAAGCGGCAGGCTTTAGCCAAGGACTGAATGTGAGGAGTGAAGGAAAGATCTGAGTCAAATGTGACCCCTAGACATCAGGCATGCGGGATAGGGGTAATGATGGAGTTGTCGACAGTTATAGAGATATTGGGGGTGGAGATTTTAAAAGAAGGGAGGAAAATGAGGAGCTCAGTTTTGGAGAGATTTAGCTTGAGGTAGTGAGAGGACATCCAGGAAGAGATGTGAGAGACAGTTAGTGACATGGGTTAGCAAGGAAGGAGATTTGGGTGTCATCGGCATACAAATGATATTGGAAACCGTGGGACTTAATTAGGGAACCTAGTGATGACGTATAGATTGAGAAGAGAAGGGGACCGAGGACAGAGCCTTGCTGTACTCCAACAGAAAGTGGTGACGGGGCAGAGGAGGCCCCAGAGAAGGCTACACTGAAGGTACGGTTTGATAGGTAGGAAGAGAGCCACGAAAGGGCTGTGTCACAGATGCCGAAGAATTGGAGGGTTTGGAGCAAAAGAGGGTGGTCGACAGTGTCAAAGGCTGCGGACAGATCAAGGAGGATAAGCAGAGAGAAGTGGCCTTTTGATTTTGCTTTAAGTAGGTTGTTGGTGACCTTAACAATAGCTGTCTCTGTGAAGTAATGGGGACGAAATCCAGATTGCAGCGGGTCAAGAAGGGAGTTTAACGTAAGGAAATGGGATAGGCGTGCATATACTAGTTTTTCGAGAAGCTTTGAAGCAAGAGGGAGGAGGGAAATAGGGCGGTAGTTGGATGGGGAGGTAGGATCAAGGGAAGGTTTTTTGAGGATAGGTGTGACCAGTGCATGTTTCATCGATGAGGGAAATGTACCAGTGCTGAGGGAGAGGTTGAAAATGTGTGTTAGTATAGGGGTAAGGGTAGCAGAGAGGGAGGGGAGTAGCTGTGAGTGGATAGGGTCAAGGGGACAGGTAGTGAGGTGAGAGCGCAGTATAAGTGCCGAAACTTCTTCCTCAGTAACAGGGGAGAATGAACTAAGTTTCAGGTTATGAGGGTTGTGGTTGAGTGAGAGTATTTGAGGGGGGGAGAGAATGGAAGTATGTTGAGCTGATTTCATGTCTGATGGAGTCAATTTTGTTAATGAAGTGACTGGCAAAGTCTTGAGCTGACAGAGAAGTTGTATTAGGAAGTGGGGGAAGGCGGAGGAGAGTATTGAAAGTGGAGAACAGACGTTTTTGGTTTGAAGAAAGATTAGAGATATGAGTAGAGAAGTAGTGTTGCTTGTGGAGATTAAGGGCAGAATAGTAGGAGTTCAAGATGAATTTGTAATGAAGAAAATCAGCTGAACTCCGTGATTTTCTCCAATGCCGTTCAGCAGTACGGGAACATCTGCGTAGGTACCGTGTCAGAGGAGTATGCCAGGGCTGGGGATGAGTGTGTGATTTCTGAGCAATGGTAAGAGGGGCGAGATTGTCAAGGATGGATATAAGGGTGGAATTATAGTGGCAGATTGTTCAGGGCAGAAAAAGGAGAAGGATGAGAGGTTTAAGGGAATTAGCAAGTTGTTGCTGATCTAAAGACATAATGCTTCTGTGAAGTTTGGTGTGAGGAGTAGGAGGGAGAGTTGTAGGAAGGGATGATATGTTGAAAGTAAGGAGATAGTGGTCACAAAGAGGAAAAGGGGAGTTTGAGAAGTTTGAGTGCATCAATAGCTAAAGATCAGGTCAAGAGAGTTACCGTCTTTGTGAGTGGGAGAATCAGTCCATTGTGACAGACCGAAAGACGAAGTGAGTTGCAGAAGTTGTTTAGCAGATGAGGCAGTGGGATTGTTAAGGGGGATGTTGAAGTCGCCAAGAATGAGGGCAGAGGTGTCTGAGGAAAGGAAATAGGGTAGCCAGGCAGCCAAGTGATCTAGAAATTGAGTTGAGGAGTCAGGGGGTCGGTATATGACTGCAACACATACAGAGAGAGGGGAGAATAAGCGAATCATGTGGGTTTCGAATGAGGGAAGAGATAGGATGTATTTTGTCATATATAGAGTCTGTTTTGCTATTTGCGGCCTTACTCTCCAAATAAACCCTTTAATCACGCCCTGCAATTTACGTAGGTAACATGTGGGACCGGGAGAGTCTGAAGGAAATACAGCACTCGGGGAAGGACATTCATCTTTATTATGCCTATCCTTCCAAGCCAGGAAATCGGTTTATTTCTCCAGGAGGAAAGATCTCCGGTAATTGTGTTGAGTAAGTCTGTGTAGTTGGTTTCAAAGAGGGTCTTTATGGTCGGAGTAAGGTTAACCCCCAAGTATCTAAGGGCATGGGTTTGGATACGTAAGGGGCACATGGAAGAGAGCTGGCTAAATTCCGCCTGAGGGAAACTGACATTAAGAATCTCCGATTTAGATTTATTTAGATGAAAGTTTGAGAATCTACGGTACTCCTCAAATACCCTCAGGGCCTCTGGGAGCGAAATTAGTGGGTTTGTCAGCGAGAGCAGCACATCGTCTGCATACGATAGTTTATGTTCTTGGGCACCTATTCTTAGTCCTGTGATTGTCTCATTATCCCTAATCTTCTGGGCTAGGACCTCCATAACCAGGGCAAACCGCAGCGGCGATAGCGGACACCCCTGCCTGGTGCCAATATATATACTAAAGGGGCTAGAGAGTATGTTATTTACTTTCACCTGCGCTGAGGGGGCTGTGTAAAGGGAAAAAATCCTTTGTGTGAACAAATGACCAAACCCCATCTTCAACAGGACTACCTTCAGAAATCTCCAGCTGATCCTGTCAAAGGCCTTTTCGGCGTCCGTAGAGACCAGGATCAGCGGAATCTTATTGACCTGTGCATAATTTCCAAGTAGGGTAGCTTTTATGGTATTGTCCCTGGCCTCTCGGCCAGGCACAAATCCCACCTGATCTAGGGAGATCAGGTTGGGTAAAAATGTATTCAGTCTGTTGGAGAGGACATTAGCAAAGATATTTATGTCCACGTTAAGGAGGGAGATCGGACGAAAGGTTTCTGGGCGGTTTGCTGGCTTTGGGATAGTAGTAATGTGTGCTGCTAACATGGTGGAAGGAAAACCTGGGGAAGTGTCCAATGTGTTGAATAAGGAAGCTAAATGTGGGGACAAAATAGATTTATAAAGCTTGTAATATTTAGCACTAAAGCCATCTGGGCCCGGGCTTTTCCCCAACGGCAGGCTGTCAATAGTACCTAACACCTCTTCTGTGGATATAGGAGCTTCTAGTTTCTCCATATCTGCCTGTGATAGTGAGGGGAGTGTGAGTCCAAGTAGGAGTCCATATCTAGGGGGGTCGACTTCTCGCTCCCTTCTGACAAAGAGAGAGTGGAGTTCTGTAAGTTGTATAATTCATGGTAGTAAGTTTGCAGGGCTTCTGCAATATCTGGGCTATTTGAGTGTTTAGAGTCATGTCTGTCAAGGAGTGAATGTGCATTTTAAGACGTTTCCTTTTAAGGGCTCTTGCCAGAAGCTTCCCTGGGTTATCTCCAAATTCATAGAATTTCTGTTGGCTCCTTCAGGCCATTTTTTGGTACTCCAATGTGTGTGTCCTGAATCTCTGTTCTAGCCTGTGTGAGTTCTGCTTTGACTGATGTGTCTAATGGATTTCTTTTGTGTTTGATTTCTAGATCGCGTATGTTTGTTAGGAGTGTGGTAAATTTAATCCTGTTTTGTTTAGCCAATAGGGCCTTTTGTTTGATAAGTTCACCCCGTATATCGCACTTGTGAGCCTCCCAGATTACATGTTTAGGTGTCTCTGCTATGTCGTTTATATTAAAATAGTCGGGAAGTGTAGCTTCTATTTTTCCCCTTAATCAGTTGGTTATTGAGCAGAAAGTAATCAATCCGCCATATGAAAGGGTCGTCTGGTACTGAGGGCCATCTCAATTTGCATAATACTGGAGCATGGTCAGACCTGTGTGTCCACTACAAAGGCCAGTGTTGATTGATCAGTGAAGATATAATCAATTCTCGTGTATAAGTCATGAGGACGTGAAAAAAAAGTATAATCACGCCTCGTAGGGTATAGTGTTCTCCAGGTATCATGAACAGCCAATTCCTCCAACCTAGTGGTACATTGTTTAATGATTCTTTTTGAGGTAGAGGCTAGTCATTTAGTAGTGTCAATTTAGGGGTCAAGGGGCAGATTAAATTCACCTGCAAAAATCAAAGCTCCTTTTTGCAGTTTGATTATTTTATTCGTGAGTACTGTCATGAATCTATGTTGTAGTTGGTTAGGAAAATATGCATTAACTAATGTAACCGGTCTGTGGTATAAAGTGCCTACGATAATCGGGTAACGGCCCTCTGGGTCCTTCTCCTCATGCATCAGAATAAAGGGAGATGAGTGTTTGATAAGAATGCCCACTCCATTTCTTTTAGTAGGGCCTGATGCAAAAAAGGATGTTGAGAATTTGGTGCTTGGCCATTTCGGTTCCCTACCCTTCTTAAAATGGGTTTCCTGCAATATCGCAATGGAGTCTGACTGCATCCCTCAGTAAGTGAGATCTCTTCTCTGGTGTATTAAGACCTTTTACATTTAATGTCATAACTGTCAAGTTGTGTCTGTTCTGAGGCTCCATTGTGCCCAATGGGGGGGGACTCAACTCACTCTTCTCCAGGTGCATTGAGGTACGATGCAGGTCCCCTTACAACACTTTTTATGCCGGATATGGGGTAGATCTCTTTCTCTCGGGCTCTGTGCTGCCTGTAAGAGCGGTGGCTGTTCTGAATTGAGGCCGACGTCTAGAGTAGGCCTCGAGATCCAAGTTGGTTGTGTTCAGCAGATGTTTGCCAGCAGCTGTCTCCTCTCCCTCTCAGTAGGTGCTGTGTATTGTAGGTTGTCCGTGCCTGCGATGGTATTGAAGTTTGTGCAGCATAAACCCCTTTATTTAGGTATGAATCAGCCATGGAGCTTAGGAGACAAGATTTAAGCAGCCATCACCCTGCGTGGCTAGGCTCCGCCCCCCCCGTTTCGCTTATTTTTAAATAACATTGCTCTGATTTTCAGACTCCTAACCAAGCCCCAAAGTTTTATGTGAATAATGTCGGCTACCGTCTCCAGCTTGCTCCTGTTTGTGTAAAGGGTCTTTTCATATGCAAAAGAAGGGGGAGGGGGGAGTGTCTTATTTCTCACTTGCAGTGGGCTTTCCAGCTACCTTTTCAACAGAGCCAAACGGACAGCTTCTAATTAAGTTTTTAAACAGTTTTATACTGGATTTTTATATCGGTATCTGTGCATCTTATTCTTTATAGTAGTGTCTATTACATGCAGTTATATGAAAATTAGTGTACACTGTCCCTTTTTAATATTGGCTTAAATTTTAGCCGGGTGGTGCGCCTGCTTAAAAAGGGCCTTGGGGAGAACCATGGTATAATATATGTCCCATTACATATACCTAACCCTAGTACTGAGTTTTTTTTACCAATACCCAACTGCAGAATTTGTTATATATATTATTAAAGAACTTCTCCAAATTAACACACATTTTTTTTGTTACTAGACTGATAGAAGGGGTATGGCTGATCAGAATCGCACGGCTTCTGCTATTGAGTTAGTAGTGATTAGGTCTTCTTTTTCAAAAGTGCTTTGCGGGTGTGCTGTCTAATCACAGCATGCCTGATCGCGCTATTGAACTGAATGTAGTGCGCTCCTGCTACCATACCAGAGCAGGAACGCGGTACATTCAGTTAAATAGAGCGATCGGTCGTGCTGTGATTACAAAGCACTTTTGAAAAAGACCTATTCAGAAAATCATGGAGAAGAGAACAGGTAAGTGCAACTTTGACAGCTAAAATCCTTTGATTTTAAAAGCTGTCGCTAACATAATGTTATATAAATTAAAAAAAAACCCGATGTTTTTTTTTAATTTAACGATTCTGATCAGAGTATGCAATTTTAAGCAACTTTCTAATTTACTTCTATTATCAAATTTTCTTTGCTTCTTTTGAAATCTTTATTTAAAAAGCAGGAATTTAAAGCTTAGGAGCCAGCCCGTTTTTGGTTCAGAACCTGGGTTGCGCTTGCTTATTGGTGACTTGCTTATACACTTGCTAATCGGAATGTAAGCTTAGGAGCCGGCCTATTTTGGTTCAGCACCATGGGTAGCGCTTGCTGATTGGTGGCTTCATTTATTTTTGCTGGTTGTTTATAATATTAAAATTTACAACTAGAATAATAACTTTTTCAGATTAGTTTTACAGTTATATCAAAAAGTTACTGTTTTGTTCGTTCCCGGGTTTCAGCACCAAAAAAAAAAGTTATTGTTTTGGTTTTACGATAGCATTAGAAACACCTTGCAATAATTTCATAATTATTTGTCGTTTAATAGGTAAATCATTCATATTTTGACATTTCTTTTGTAGTTTAAAGTGAAGGTAAACTTTGATGAATGAAAGTCAGTTTTTTATAAACAGGGGCACTTTCATTCATCAAAGTTTACAAAGCAGCCGTTTTGATTAAAAACTTAACTTTGTTTCTTTTCACAGCTACAGCAGTTTTCCCCTGCTGGAAATCCTCTCTTCACACATCAGCAATGACTAATCCGGCTTCCTCCAGTAACAGCATGGTCTCAGGCAATAACCACCCTGGGGGGAAAGACATGATTGGAGGAAGCCGGATTAGTCATTGCTGACGTGTGAAGAGAGGATTTCCAGGAGGGGAAAACTGCTGTAGCTGTGAAAAGAAACAAAGTTAAGTTTTTAATCAAAACGGCTGCTTTGTAAACTTTCATGAATGAAAGTGCCCCTGTTTTTAATAGTATTTTTAAAAAAACGGGCTTTCATTCATCAAAGTTTACCTTCACTTTAAATGGAAGGAGAAAAATAATCCTTACTGTAATAATATCAATGTAAATAGTTTTACATAGTTGTATATAGCATATGTTATGTATTTCTTGTATTTGTTGATGTGGTTAAACTAAATCTTTAAAAAACCTATATCAGCCAGGTCCATGTTCACTGTCTTCTGCAGCTCACTTATATTTATCTTCATTTTATTGTTTGTTCAAAATGTTTGGATAATCTTTAGATTTCCCTCCCCCAAAAGCATTTAAATAATAATAAAAAAAATCCAATTTAAAAAAAAAAAATGTAATATTTTTTTATCCACCCTGTTTTTCTTGGTATCCTTTGTTGAAAATCATACCTAAGAAGTAGGCTCAGAAGCAGCAATGCCCTACTGAGAGCAATCTGTTGATTGGTGACTTTGTACATATGCCTCTTGTCATTGCTTTGTATTCAGCTAGGTCCTAGACATTTTCAGTCGTTTGTTTTCGAGTAGCACTGACACACAAATATCATCTGTTAAAATCCAGATCTTTGTGTGTTGCACTTTCACACAAAGATATCCAGTTACGAATAGAGCTGGCCGCCGCCATATTCGGCATTTGTTGCTAACCAAAAGCAATGAACGCACATGTCCTATTACTGCACTGGAGCGGACTCCAGTATTAAAAGAAAACCCAATTTTTCTTTTTTCAGTTAAATGTTACTTACAGTATCGGTCTATAAATCTCGCATAGGCAGTAGTGGGAGAGTGGTGGAGATATAATTACTACCAGCTTATATTTCTAAGACAGCTATGCGTGTTCACTTAGTGCTCGGCTGTCTTGTTGAGTGCACAATAGTTACCCAACGCACATGTTGCGGTGGCCTGGTTATAATAAATACTTTGTGTCTAATACTCTCAAGAGCTTAGCAGTATTCAACTTGATAATAAATTATTATACAAGCACTTTATTTAAATGGAGCTCATCGGTAATATCATGCCCCTGTGGACACATGAAGCGTTAAATTGTAGCAGAATATGCATGCTCACTATGTGTCTAGCCATGCTTTAAATAATACAAGTATGAAAATGACCCAACACACATTTTGCAGTTGAAGTGAGCTGAGCTCTATATTATAAACCTATAATAGAACGTTCACAATTATTGCTTCTCAGAGCTTAGTTGTATGTGCTCACTCTTTGTCCAAATATATTTGAATAGATCAAGTAAGAAAATTACCCAACGCACATATTGCTGTTGCGCTAACTGACCTATATATTTAGCATTACGTAGGAATGTAGATGGCTAATGCTCCTCAGAGCTTCACTGTATCAGCTGTGTAATGTAAGCTGAATGGTTGTTTGGCTGCGTTGTTACAGTCTAAATTAGAGGCTAACTGTAAATCTTGTGCCCCTTTGTGAACCAGATCACCACTATTACCACTGTACTAATAATCGTTAATGGGTAAAGTTAGAATAGGTCTCAACATTGCACATTAAAAAAAGAGCATCCTCTGATACTGAGCTAACGCGTTTTGCCCGTAAAGGGCTTTCTCAAAGGCAGCGAGCCGCCCGTGATGCTGGAATTTAACTGAAATTAAAACGGAAGTCCCGCCTATGACGGTTGCTGATTAAATTCCAACATTGTACATCATGTTTGCTCGATAATCTAAAGGTGGTATATACCATATGGTTTGTTAAAAGGTATATATGCTATTATGTGCACAGTGATATAGTTCTATCATCTGTCCTTATAATAAAGTTTATGATGTGTTGAGTTTGATCAATGCGGCTAAATCTTGCTGGTGCTTATAACCATCCGAAGCCTTACTTGCAGTGATGTGATTGCATGGTCAGTGTGATACACTGTTTGATAGTTAATAATGGTTTTTAATACATTGTCACAGATTGTAGTTATACTAACCACCAATAAGAATATCGGCGCTTATGTTAAGTACCTCAAGTATATTTTGAGTCTCAGTGCTTTATTTGCAATCTATGAATGTGTGCAATAGAATAAAATGGGTGATACGTTGTGTCTAATAAACATATGATCTGTATGGGTGACCAATGTTTGGTGCTAATGTTTCTAATGTGCATACCGTACTAATTTAGTACATAATGTAGTGTATATTATTGTTATGATGTGAGAGCAATACTCGTGTTGCTATTTTCATTAATTACGAATATGAGTGATTAAACTTTAATAATTAACTAAGACACCTCACTCTCTTTAGTGTGATTTCAGTTCTGAACTTAGTGATAGTGACAAACTTGTGTGAAACACATATATGACAAACAATGTGTATGCACTTGTGCGATTCTAAAAAAATGTGCTGATCCATTAGGAGCATGTTGTGGATTAACTATCCCACTGTGGTGACATCTGTGTGTAATAGTGCTGCTATCGACACTATAACATAAATTTAAGTGACCAATTTTGTCATTAACTACATGACTTGACGACTTATTATATAGTCAAGGATATGCTCTGATATGGTACTGAATATTCAGTTATCAATAAGTTCTAATTTGACCACACCAGCTGTAAATATAGATAGTAAGGAGTTTATCAAGCGGATCTATAGGAATACATAGTAATAATTATTCTGTTCATTCATCCCATTGGAATGTACAGTATTCAATAAATAGATCCATCTGCTCTCCGCCTTGAGTAATGCTGTCTCAAGGTCTCCTCCTCCTCTAATGCCTAAAGCTACCTTTACAATGCCCCAACATTGGAGTTCATCTCGGTTAGATTGATGGCATTTCAACAAATGAGATGCTACACTAGTTATAGCTTTCCCATTCTCCAGGTCTTTAGCTGCATTTTTAATGTTCCGTAGGTGCTCTAGTAATCTAATCCTGAGCTTACGGGTCGTCATCCCTATATGGAGGAGGTTGCATTTGCAACGCAGAACATAGATTACTCCATCTGTATTACAGCTTATGTATTTTTTGAAGGCATGTGAAATTCCAAATCTGTCTTCAATATGGTTGGTTTTGACCATGTGCTTAGATGTACTGCAGTTGCCACATTTGAAAGAACCAGGGTTGAATGCTGATTTCTTTTCTTCTGTTATGTGTGATCAGTCCACGGGTCATCATTACTTCTGGGATATAACTCCTCCCCAACAGGAAATGCAAGAGGATTCACCCAGCAGAGCTGCATATAGCTCCTCCCCTCTACGTCAGTCCCAGTCATTCTCTTGCACCCAACGACTAGATAGGATGTGTGAGAGGACTATGGTGATTATACTTAGTTTTTATGACTTCAATCAAAAGTTTGTTATTTTAAAATAGCACCGGAGCGTGTTATTACTTCTCTGGCAGAGTTTGAGGAAGAATCTGTCAGAGTTTTTTACTATGATTTTAACCGGAGTAGTTAAGATCATATTGCTGTTCTCGGCCATCTGAGGGAGGTAAAGGCTTCAGATCAGGGGACAGCGGGCAGATGAATCTGCATTGAGGTATGTAGCAGTTTTTATTTTCTGAATGGAATTGATGAGAAAATCCTGCCATACCGTTAAAATGACATGTATGTATACACTTCAGTATTCTGGGGATGGTATTTCACCGGAACTACTCTGTTAAAAGTCACTAATCCTTTTTAATAACTATTTATCATGTTAAACGTTTTTGCTGGAATGTAGAATCGTTTACATTGCTGAGGTACTGTGTGAATAAATATTTGGGCATTATTTTCCACTTGGCAGTTTTTTTGCTTTAATTGTGACAGTTTCGTTTCTCTTCACTGCTGTGTGGGAGAGGGAGGGGCCGTTTTTGGCGCTCTTTGCTACGCATCAAAAAATACCAGTCAGTTACTTTTATATTTCCTGCATGATCCGGTTCATCTCTGATAGATCTCAGGGGTCTTCAAACTTCTTTGAAGGGAGGTAAATTCTCTCAGCAGAACTGTGAGAATTCTTATAGTGACTGTGAATAAAAACGTTGCTTTGTATTTTTTATGTCAAATTTAATTATTGTTATTTTACTAATGGGAACAAACCTTTGCTAAAAGTTTTGTTGTTTTAAAGTTTGATGCTATAACTGTTTTTCAGTTCATTATTTCAACTGTCATTTAATCGTTAGTACCTCTTTGAGGCACAGTACGTTTTTTGCTAAAAAAGATTATAACCAAGTTGTAAGTTTTTTGCTAGTGTGTTAAACATGTCTGACTCAGAGGAAGATATCTGTGTCATTTGTTCCAATGCCAAGGTGGAGCCCAATAGAAATTTATGTACTAACTGTATTGATGCTACTTTAAATAAAAGTCAATCTGTACAATGTGAACAAATTTCACCAAACAGCGAGGGGAGAGTTATGCCGACTAACTCGCCTCACGCGGCAGTACCTGCATCTCCCGCCCGGGAGGTGCGTGATATTTTGGCGCCTAGTACATCTGGGCGGCCATTACAGATAACATTACAAGATATGGCTACTGTTATGACTGAAGTTTTGTCTAAATTTCCAGAACTAAGAGGCAAGCGTGATCACTCTGGGGTGAGAACAGAGTGCGCTGACAATGCTAGGGCCATGTCTGATACTGCGTCACAGCTCGCAGAGCATGAGGACGGAGAGCTTCATTCTGTGGGTGACGGTTCTGATCCAAACAGATTGGACTCAGATATTTCAAATTTTAAATTTAAATTGGAGAACCTCCGTGTATTACTAGGGGAGGTCTTAGCAGCTCTCAACGATTGTAACACCGTTGCAATACCAGAGAAACTGTGTAGGTTGGATAAATACTTTGCGGTACCGGCGAGTACTGACGTTTTTCCTATACCTAAGAGACTAACTGAAATTGTTACTAAGGAGTGGGATAGACCCGGTGTGCCGTTCTCACCCCCTCCAATATTTAGAAAGATGTTTCCAATAGACGCCACCACTCGGGACTTATGGCAAACGGTCCCCAAGGTGGAGGGAGCAGTTTCTACTTTAGCTAAGCGTACCACTATCCCGGTGGAGGATAGCTGTGCTTTCTCAGATCCAATGGATAAAAAATTAGAGGGTTACCTTAAGAAAATGTTTGTTCAACAAGGTTTTATATTACAACCCCTTGCATGTATCGCGCCGATTACGGCTGCGGCAGCATTTTGGATTGAGTCGCTTGAAGAGAACCTTAGTTCATCTACGCTAGACGACATTACGGACAGGCTTAGAGTCCTTAAACTAGCTAATTCCTTCATTTCGTAGGCCGTAGTACATTTAACCAAACTTACGGCTAAGAACTCAGGATTCGCCATACAGGCACGTAGGGCGCTGTGGCTAAAATCCTGGTCAGCTGATGTTACTTCTAAGTCCAAATTACTTAATATACCTTTCAAGGGGCAGTCTTTATTTGGGCCCGGTTTGAAAGAGATTATCGCTGACATTACAGGAGGTAAGGGCCACGCCCTACCTCAAGACAAAGCCAAAGCTAAGGCTAGACAGTCTAATTTTCGTCCCTTTCGGAACTTCAAAACAGGAGCAGCATCAACCTCCACTGCACCAAAACAGGAAGGAGCTGTTGCTCGTTACAGGCAAGGCTGGAAGCCTAACCAGTCCTGGAACAAGAGCAAGCAGGCCAGGAAACCTGCTGCTGCCCCAAAGACAGCATGAACCGAGAGCCCCCGATCCGGGACCGGATCTAGTGGGGGGCAGACTCTCTCTCTTCGCCCAGGCCTGGGCAAGAGATGTTCAGGATCCCTGGGCACTAGAGATCATATCTCAGGGATACCTTCTAGACTTCAAATTATCTCCCCCAAGAGGGAGATTTCATCTGTCAAGGTTGTCAACAAACCAGATAAAGAAAGAAGCGTTTCTACGCTGCGTACAAGATCTGTTAATAATGGGAGTGATCCATCCGGTTCCGCGGTCGGAACAAGGACAAGGGTTCTACTCAAACCTGTTTGTGGTTCCCAAAAAAGAGGGAACTTTCAGGCCAATCTTAGATTTAAAGATTCTAAACAAATTCCTAAGAGTTCCATCGTTCAAAATGGAAACTATTCGGACAATCTTACCCATGATCCAAGAGGGTCAGTACATGACCACAGTGGATTTAAAGGATGCTTACCTTCACATACCGATCCACAAAGATCATCACCGGTATCTAAGGTTTGCCTTCTTAGACAGGCACTACCAGTTTGTAGCTCTTCCATTCGGATTGGCTACGGCTCCAAGAATCTTCACAAAGGTTCTGGGTGCCCTTCTGGCGGTACTAAGACCGCGAGGGATTTCGGTAGCTCCATACCTAGACGACATTCTAATACAAGCTTCAAGCTTTCAAACTGCCAAGTCTCATACAGAGTTAGTTCTGGCATTTCTAAGGTCGCATGGATGGAAAGTGAACGAAAAGAAGAGTTCTCTTTTTCCTCTCTCAAGAGTTCCATTCTTGGGGACTCTTATAGATTCTGTAGAAATGAAGATTTACCTGACAGAGGACAGGTTAACAAAGCTTCAAAATGCATGCCGTGTCCTTCATTCCATTCAACACCCGTCAGTAGCTCAATGCATGGAGGTGATCGGCTTAATGGTAGCGGCAATGGACATAGTACCTTTTGCACGCCTACACCTCAGACCTCTGCAATTATGCATGCTAAGTCAGTGGAATGGGGATTACTCAGATTTGTCCCCTACTCTGAATCTGAATCAAGAGACCAGAAATTCTCTTCTATGGTGGCTTCATCGGCCACACCTGTCCAGGGGGATGCCATTCAGCAGGCCAGACTGGACAATTGTAACAACAGACGCCAGCCTACTAGGTTGGGGCGCTGTCTGGAATTCTCTGAAGGCTCAGGGACTATGGAATCAGGAGGAGAGTCTCCTTCCAATAAACATTCTGGAATTGAGAGCAGTTCTCAATGCTCTTCTAGCTTGGCCCCAATTAACAACTCGGGGGTTCATCAGGTTTCAGTCGGACAACATCACGACTGTAGCTTACATCAACCATCAGGGAGGGACAAGAAGCTCCCTAGCAATGGTGGAAGTATCAAAGATAATTCGCTGGGCAGAGTCTCACTCTTGCCACCTGTCAGCAATCCACATCCCGGGAGTGGAGAACTGGGAGGCGGATTTCTTGAGTCGCCAGACTTTTCATCCGGGGGAGTGGGAACTTCATCCGGAGGTCTTTGCCCAAATACTTTGACGTTGGGGCAAACCAGAGATAGATCTCATGGCGTCTCGCCAGAACGCCAAACTTCCTCGCTACGGGTCCAGATCCAGGGATCCGGGAGCGGTTCTGATAGATGCTTTGACAGCACCTTGGAACTTCGGGATGGCTTATGTGTTTCCACCCTTTCCGCTGCTTCCTCGATTGATTGCCAAAATCAAGCAGGAGAGAGCATCAGTGATTCTAATAGCGCCTGCATGGCCACGCAGGACTTGGTATGCAGATCTAGTGGACATGTCATCCTGTCCGCCCTGGTCTCTACCTCTAAGACAGGACCTTCTGATACAGGGTCCATTCAAACATCAAAATCTAACTTCTCTGAAGCTGACTGCTTGGAAATTGAACGTTTGATTTTATCAAAACGTGGTTTTTCTGAGTCGGTTATTGATACCCTGATACAGGCTAGGAAGCCTGTTACCAGAAAGATTTACCATAAAATATGGCGTAAATACCTATACTGGTGCGAATCCAAACATTACTCCTGGAGTAAGGTTAGGATCTCTAGGATATTGTCTTTTCTACAAGAAGGGTTAGAAAAGGGTTTATCAGCTAGTTCATTAAAGGGACAGATTTCAGCTCTGTCCATCTTGTTACACAGGCGTCTGTCAGAAAATCCAGACGTCCAGGCTTTTTGTCAGGCTTTAGCTAGGATCAAGCCTGTGTTTAAGGCTGTTGCTCCGCCATGGAGTTTAAACTTAGTTCTTAACGTTTTACAGGGTGTTCCATTTGAACCCCTTCATTCCATTGATATAAAATTGTTATCTTGGAAAGTTCTGTTTTTAATGGCTATTTCCTCGGCTCGAAGAGTCTCTGAGTTATCAGCCTTACATTGTGATTCTCCTTATCTGATTTTTCACTCAGACAAGGTAGTTCTGCGTGCTAAACCTGGGTTCTTACCTAAGGTGGTCACTAACAGGAATATCAATCAAGAGATTGTTGTTCCATCCTTGTGTCCAAATCCTTCTTCAAAGAAGGAACGTCTTCTACACAATCTGGATGTAGTTCGTGCCCTCAAGTTCTACTTGCAGGCAACTAAAGATTTTCGCCAAACTTCTTCCCTGTTTGTCGTTTATTCTGGACAGAGGAGAGGTCAAAAAGCTTCTGCTACCTCTCTCTCTTTTTGGCTTCGTAGCATAATACGTTTAGCCTATGAGACTGCTGGTCAGCAGCCTCCTGAAAGAATTACAGCTCACTCCACTAGAGCTGTGGCTTCCACTTGGGCCTTTAAGAATGAGGCCTCTGTTGAACAGATTTGCAAGGCTGCAACTTGGTCTTCGCTTCATACTTTTTCCAAATTTTACAAATTTGACACTTTTGCTTCTTCGGAGGCTATTTTTGGGAGAAAGGTTCTTCAGGCAGTGGTTCCTTCTATATAATGAGCCTGCCTATCCCTCCCGTCATCCGTGTACTTTTGCTTTGGTATTGGTATCCCAGAAGTAATGATGACCCGTGGACTGATCACACATAACAGAAGAAAACATAATTTATGCTTACCTGATAAATTCCTTTCTTCTGTTGTGTGATCAGTCCACGGCCCGCCCTGTTTTAAGGCAGGTAAATATCTTTTAAATTATACTCCAGTCACCACTTCACCCTTGGTTACTCCTTTCTCGTTGATTCTTGGTCGAATGACTGGGACTGACGTAGAGGGGAGGAGCTATATGCAGCTCTGCTGGGTGAATCCTCTTGCATTTCCTGTTGGGGAGGAGTTATATCCCAGAAGTAATGATGACCCGTGGACTGATCACACAACAGAAGAAAGGAATTTATCAGGTAAGCATAAATTATGTTTTTTTCTTTTTGTAGATGACTGCTGCTTACTAGATCCTTTAAATTCTTGGTTCGTCTGTATTCAATAGATGGTTTGTCCCCAAGTTTGCTCTTTAGGATTGGATCTGTCATTAAGATTTGCCAGTGTTTGTTTATAATTTTAATTATCTGGGTAGTCTGGTGGTTATAGGTAAGGATTAATCTTGAAGCTTTAGAGTCAGGTTTGACTTTTTTGTATAGTAGTTCCCTTCTGTTTGTTTGTAATGCCCGATATTTTGCTCTTTTTATACTCCTTTTGCTATAGCCATGATTGATTAGTCTCTGTTCAAGTTCGTCAGCTCTTACTTTAAATGTATGGTCATCAGAGCAGTTCCTGCGTACTCTTAGGAACTCGCCAGTGGGTAAACCTCTGATGGTTCCTGGGGCATGGGCACTGCTGCTGTATAGTAAACTATTAGTTGCCGTCTTTTCCTGTACAAGTCGGTTTTAATGTTCCCATCAGCATCTTTGCTGATAGTTAAATCCAGGAAATTTATGGCATTATGGCTGGCTTCGAATGTTAATTTGATATTTAAAGGGCGACTAAACCCAAAATCTTTCTTTCATGATTCAGATAGAACATACAGATTTAAACAACACTACAATTTACTTCTATTATTTATTTTGCTTCATTTTTTAGATATCCTTATTTGAAGAAAAAGCAATGCACACGGGTGAGCCAATCACATGAGGCTTCTATGTGCAGCAACCAATCAGTAGCTACTGAGCATATCTAGATATGCTTTTCAGCAAAGAATATCAAGAGAATAACACAAATTAGATAATAGAAGTAAATTAGATGTTTAAAAATGCATTCTCTTTCTAAATCATGAAAGAAAAAATGTGGGTGTCATGTCCCTTTAAGTTGTTCTGGTTTAATTTATGAAGGAATTCCTGTAGGTGGTCATATATTTGAAGAGCTAAGACAAATGGATGAGATAATTTGTAATGCAAACACAGGGGCAATATAGTAATATGGCCATTAGACATGTATCTCAGAGGCCCACAAGCAGCTAAGAAATCTAAGCTGCTATACTAAATGACTAAATAATCCAGACAGGTTTAATTTATTAAGGAATTCCTGTAGGTGGTCATATGTTCCTTCCCAGATAAAGATAATGTCATCTATGTAACACAGCCAAAGCGGAATCATATTGGTGAATTCCATATTTTCATCAGTGAAGACGTGCTCTGCCTCCCACCAGCCCAAAAATAGGTTGGCATAGGTGGGAGCACAGGCCGTCCCCATTGCTGTGCCACGAGTTTGCAAGTAGTATCTGTTATCAAATATGAAGAAGTTATAATTCAGAATAAAGTTCAATAGTTTTAGAATAAATCTATCATGATCTGCATTTTCTTCAGACTTAGATTCCAAAAAATACTCTACTGCCTTGATGCCAATATTATGGTCAATAGATGTGTACAGTGACTCAACGTCTGTTGTGACTAACCAAGCTGTCATACTTAAATTGATTTTTTCCAATCTTTGTAAGAGTTGTATGGTATCGCGTATGTATGAGGGTAGCTCATGAACATATTCTCTCAGACGGGAATCCACGTACTGTTTTGCTTTTTCCGTTAGGTACCAGTCCAGAGAATATTGGTCGACCTGGCTGTGTTTGCAGGTCTTGGTGCACCTTAGGTATTAATTAAAAAGGTAGCTGTCTAGGGGTTCTGCACTGTAAGGAATTTCTTTTCTTTACAAGATATTGTGCCTAGGGAAAAGGCCTGATTTATCATATGATCATAGATCTTCAAGTACCCTGTCATTGAATTATTTAGTAATTTAGTATAGCAGCTTAGATTTCTTAGCTGCTTGTGGGCCTCCTTTGAGATACATGTCTAATGGCCATATTGCTATATTGCCCCCTTGTCTGCATTACAAATTATCTCATCCATTTGTCTTGGCTCTTGAAGCATATGACCACCTACAGGAATTCCTTAATAAATTAAACCAGAACAACTTAAATATCAAATTTAACATTCTAATCCAGCCAAAATGCAATAAATTTCCTGGATTTAACTATCAGCAAAGATGCTGATGGGAACATTAAAACCGACTTGTACAGGAAAAAGACGGCAACTAACAGTTTACTATACAGCAGCAGTGCCCATGCCCCAGGAACCATCAAAGGTTTACCCACTGGTGAGTTCCTAAGACTACGCAGGAACTGCTCTGATGACCATACATTTAAAGTAAGAGCTGACGAACTTGAACAGAGACTAATCAATCGTGGCTATAGCAAAAAGGAGTATATAAAGAGCGAAATATCGGGCATTACAAAGAAACAGAAACTAACTACTATACAATAGAATGCAAGCTCAATCCTATTGGCTGATTGCATCAGCCAATAGGATTTTTTTCTACCTTAATTCCTATTGGCTGATAGATTCCGATTGGCTGATAGAATTCTAAGGGACGCCATCTTGGATGTCACTTAAAGGAACCGTCATTCGTTGGGTAGTCGTCGGATCAAGAGGATGCTCCACGTCTGATGTCTTGAAGATGGAGCCGCTCCGCGTCGGATGGATGAAGATAGAAGATGCCGTCTGGATGAAGACTTCTGCCCGTCTGGAGGATCACTTCACCTGGCTTGGATGAAGACTTCTGCCGCTTCCTTGAGGATGGATGTCCGGTCTTCAGAACAGTAAGTCGCTCTTCAGGGGGTTAGTGTTAAGTTTTTTTTTTTAAGGGTGTATTTGGTGGGTTTTATTTTTAGGTTAGAGACTTTGGGCCGCAAAAGAGCTAACTGCCCTTTTAAGGGCAATGCCCATCCAAATGCCCTTTTCAGGGCAATGGGGAGCTTAGGTTTTTTTAGTTAGTGTTTTATTTGGGGGGTTGGTTGTGTGGGTGGTGGGTTTTACTGTTGGGGGGGGTTGTTTGTATTTTTTTTTTACAGGTAAAAGAGCTAAAGGCCCTTTTAAGGGCTATTGGTAGTTTAGATTAGGCTAGGGTTTTTTATTTTGGGGGGGGGGGGCTTTTTTATTTTCATAGGTGTAATTAGTTTAAATATCTTGTAATTTGTTTTCTGTAATTTAGTGTTTTTTTAACTTTAGCTAATTTAATTTATTTAATTGTTGTTAATTTAGTTAAAGTGTAGTGTTAGGTGTTATTGTAACTTTTTTTATTTTACAGGTACTTTTGTATTTATCTTAGCTAAAAAGTGATTATTTAGTACATATACAATTGATTTATGTGAATGTACAACTTGCAATGGAGCAACACTGCTTCCCAAGCATCACATTATTTTAGTACATTCTGCATTACACCAATAGCAGACCCTAGTGTGACTTGATCACTTCAAATCACCAATTCCCTAGGGTATAAGTTTATACAAATTTTAACTGGCAAGTGGTGAATTACCTTTCAGAAGCAAAGCAGCATATTTGAGGAAAAAAAGTGGCATTCTCCAGAACACAGCACGTAAGCATCATTAAACAAATGATGGCTCTTGATATTGTACAAGAAGAAAGGCATTATAGTGTAGGTTCCTGTTTGTTAGGCCATATTTCATGTAAGTGTTCTGAGTAGCAGTATTGCACTTTTGCTCCTTTTTCATGGTTTTTATACAGACCTATTGCACTACACCATTGTGTATTTGTTATTCCTCCAATGCAGGTAATTACTGAATATTTGTTGTAATAAAAAGGATGTTTATGCTCTTGTCACCATTGTTCAGTAGTTTAAATGTCTTTTCTCTTGCAAGATGTATCGAGTCCACGGATTCATCTAATACTTGTGGGATATTCTCCTTCCCAACAGGAAGTGGCAAAGAGAGCACCCACAGCAGAGCTGTCTATATAGCTCCTCCCCTAACTCCACCCCCCAGTCATTCTCTTTGCTGGCTCTAAGCAATAAGGAAGGGTAAAGTGATGTGGTGACAAAAATGTTAGTTTTTATTTTCTCAAGCAAGAGTTTATTTTAAATTGTACCAGTGTGTACTATTTACTCTCAAGCAGAAAAGAGATGAAGATTTCTGCATGAAGGATGATGATCTTAGCACTTTGTAACTAAGATCCACTGCTGTTCCCACAGAGGCTGAGGAGTACAGGAAACTTCACTTGGGGAATAGTTTGCATGCTAAGCTGCACTGAGGTATGTTTAGTCATTTTTTTTCTAGACAAACTGATATTTCTAGAAAAAGCTGACAATATCCCCATGAGGGAAGGGTAAGCTGTATTCAGAGACTTAGTGTGGAATTACCAGCTTGCATAAAGGGCTAAATTAATACTGGTTGACACTTATAAAAGGCTAACGTTTTATTAGGAGATAAACGTTTTTGAGGGACTTTTGGAGGTTCATTTGGCTTATTTAAGGTTTATTAACCCACATGGCTAGCTTAGAAACGCTTTAATGTGTTTCTTTAAGGCCCCACAGACATCGAGTGAGGTGGGAGGGGCCTATGTTCGTGCTTCAGATGCGCAGTTGTTTTTTCATGGCAAGACATCAAGCTGCTACACCGGAGGGTCCTGCTGTAATTTGAGGGCCAAAAAGAAGTATTTTCCCACAAAATCAATCCCTAAGGGCAGGTAGGTGCCACAGCAGAGCTGTGGCAAGGTGCTGACCGTTTTTTTTCCGTTTTTTTGACGTTTGTCAATCCGGTTTTTACATTAAGGGGTTAAATGTTTATTTTGCTGGTGGGACAATCTTACTAAAGCTTTAAGAATACACAGTAAAAAAATCGAAAAGTTGCTGCATTTTTACACTGTTTTGCAGAACGTGTGCACTTTTTTTTCTCTTAAAGGCACAGTACCGTTTTTTCTAATTGTTGTTTTTACTTTGAATAAAGTGTTTTCCAAGCTTGCTTGTTTCATTACTAGCCTGTTTAACATGTCTGACATCAAGGAAACTCCTTGTTCAATGTGTTTAGAAGCCATTGTGGAACCCCCTCTTAGAATGTGTCCCACTTGCACTGATAGGTCTATAAATTTTAAAGAGCATATTGTAGCACTTAAAAATATAGCGCTAGAGGATTCTCAGACAGAAAGAAATGGGGAGAGCTAGATGGCATAACCTCAAGTGTCACAACCAGTAACGCCCGCACAAGTGACGCCAAGTACCTCTAGTGCGTCTACTTCATTTACCTTACAAGACATGGCCGCAGTTATGAATACTACCCTCACAGAGGTTTTATCTAAACTGCCTAGGTTACAAGGGAAGCGCGATAGCTCTGGTTTAAGAACAAACGCTGAGCCTTCTGACGCTTTAGTAGCCGTATCCGATATACCCTCACAATGTTCTGAAGTAGGGGTAAGGGATTTGCTGTCTGAGGGAGAGATTTCTGATTCAGGTAAGACGCTCCCTCAGATAGACTCTGATATGACGGCCTTTAAATTTAAGCTAGAACAGCTCCGCTCCGCTTGTTGCTCAGGGAGGTATTAGCGACTCTGGATGATTGCGACCCTATTGTGATTCCAGAGAAATTGTGTAAAATGGACAAATACCTAGAGGTTCCTGTTTACACTGATGTTTTTCCGGTCCCTAAGAGGATTGTGAACATTGTCACTTGGGAGTGGGATAGACCAGGTATTCCGTTCGCTCCCCTCCTGTTTTTAAGAAAAAAGTACAAAGGGTAACTCGGGCACTTCCAGAAGAATAGTGTAAAAAGATGGCTTTATTAATTGAATAGTAAAAACAGACTAAAGCTTAGTCCAAACTGACACAGCTTTAAACAATTAATATACAGTGAATAAGGACTTCTGGGTTCCTGCTGCTTGTTGTGAACAATTCTATATGAACTTGCTTACCTACTTTTATTTACCCTAATTTTAACCAGGCATATTGTCATGATACATAGTTTTCTGGATTTTTACAGCCAGCACCTCCATCCCCTATGGATTGAATTTTAGAATCGATATTGATCTGTGTGTCTAACTAAAGACATATCCCTTTAAACTTAAATTTCCTCTAAATTTCCTTAAATCTTTTGAATTAAACTATAACTTTCCAATTCAGATTTATATATATTTTTTTAAACAATTTAGATATGTCCATAGCATACATATATACTATTTATAGATAGGTGTATACTAGAGGTGTTTAATTGTATATATTAGGCTAACAATGATACATGATAACAGTATTGAGAGAAATAGCAGTTCATTTTTGAGCATTCAATCTAAATATAATAAAATAATATATTATGCAAGACTGCTTAATACAAAACTACGTATCATGACAATATGCCTGGTTAAAATTAGGTTAAATAAAAGTAGGTAAGCAAGTTCATATAGAATTGTTCACAACAATAAGGATGTTTAAATTAGAGTATATGTATTTATCTTTTTAAGAAATCCTCTATTTAAACAGAGAGGAGTCTGGGTATCCTGTAAGCAGTGAACAAGTGCTACCTTAGCACGAAACATGTCTGCAGCAGGAACCCAGAAGTCCTTATTCATTGTATATTAATTGTTTAAAGCTGTGTTAGTTTGGACTAAGCTTTAGTCTGTTTTTACTATTCAATTAATAAAGCCATCTTTTTACACTATTCTTCTGGAAGTGCCTGAGTTACCCTTTGTACTTTTTACATACCTATACTGCGAGACGAGCAGTACCTACTCAGCAAGCATATCCAGGAGAGTTGATGACGTCATCCCCCCCACTGCAGCTCCGAAAGTGCCGTGAGAATGTGCAGCGTGTATGGTGAGTGTGATAGAGCGCGACGCTGCAATTGTTGTGGAGAGTGTTTTTAAGAAAATGTTCCCCATATCTGACACCATGCGGGACTCGTAGCAGACGATCCCTAAAGGGGAGGGAGCTATTTCTACTCTCGCCAAGCGTACAACTATACCTATTGAAGACAGTTGTGCTTTCAAAGATCCTATGGATAAAAAATTAGAGGGTCTCCTAAAGAAAATTTTTGTTTATCAAGGTTTTCTTCTCCAGCCTATTGCGTGCATTGTTCCTGTAACTACTGCAGCTGCTTTTTGGTTCGAGGCTCTGGAAGAGGCTCTTCAGATGGAGACCCCATTAGATGATATTATGGATAGAATTAAGGCTCTTAAGCTGGCTAATTCTTTCATTACAGATGCCGCTTTTCAACTGGCTAAATTAGCGGCAAAGAATTCAGGTTTTGCCATTTTAGCGCGCAGAGCGTTATGGCTTAAGTCCTGGTCAGCTGATGTGTCGTCAAAATCTAAACTTTTGAACATCCCTTTCAAAGGAAAGACCCTATTCGGACCTGAACTGAAAGAGATTATTTCAGACATCACTGGAGGGAAAGGCCATGCCCTACCTCAGGATAAAACAAATAAAATGAGGACCAAACAAAATATTTTTCGTTCCTTTCAAAACTTCAAGGGTGGTCCCGCTTCCTCTTCCCCTGCTGCAAAGCAAGAGGGGAACTTTGCTCAATCCAAGTCAGTCTGGAGACCTAACCAGGCTTGGAACAAGGGCAAACAGGCCAAGAAGCCTGCAGCTGCCTCTAAGACAGCATGAAGGGGTAGTCCCCGATCCGGGACCGGATCTAGTAGGGGGCAGACTCTCTTCGCTCAGGCTTGGGCAAGAGATGTTCAGGATTCCTGGGCTTTAGAAATTGTTTCCCAGGGATATCTTCTGGACTTCAAAGATTCCCCTCCAAGGGGGAGATTTCACATTTCTCAATTGTCTGCAAACCAGACAAAAAGAGAGGCGTTCTTACGCTGTGTAGAAGACCTACATACCATGGGAGTGATTCACCCAGTTGCAAAAGCGGAACAAGTGCTAGGTTTTTACTCAAACCTGTTTGTGGTTCCCAAAAAAGAAGGAACTTTCAGACCAATCTTGGATCTCAAAATTCTAAACAAATTCCTTAGAGTCCCATCTTTCAAAATGGAGACTATTCGGACTATTCTGCCACTGATCCAGGAAGGTCAATATATGACCACCGTGGATTTAAAGGATGCGTATTTGCACATCCCTATTCAGAGATCACCAATTTCTCAGGTTCGCCTTTCTGGACAGGCATTACCAGTTTGTGTCCCTTCGGGTTGGCCACGGCTCCCAGAATTTTCACAAAGGTGCTAGGGTCCCTTCTGGTGGTTCTAAGACCGCGGGGCATAGCAGTGGCGCCTTATCTAGACGACAACTTAATTCAAGCGTCGACTTTCCAACTAGCCAAGTCTCACACAGACATCATGTTGGCTTTTCTGAGATCTCATGGGTGGAAGGTGAACATAAAAAAAGAGTTCTCGCTCCCCCCTCACAAGAGTTTCCTTCCTACGGACTCTGATAGACTCGGTAGAAATGAAAATATTTCTGACGGAGGTCAGGAAATCAAAACTTGTAACCACCTGCCGAGCTCTTCATTCCATTCCTTGGCCGTCAATGGCTCAGTGTAACTCCCTGAAAGCACAGGGTTTATGGACTCAGGAGGAGGCTCTCCTCCCGATAAACATCCTAGAACTTAGAGCGATATTCAATGCGCTTCAGGCGTGGTCTCAACTGGCTGCGGCCAAATTCATCAGATTTCAGTCGGACAACATCACGACTGTAGCTTATATCAATCATCAAGGGGGAACACTGAGTTCTCTAGCGATGATAGAGGTTTCCAAAATAATCCGATGGGCAGAGACTCACTCTTGCCATCTTTCAGCAATCCATATCCGAGGGGTAGAGAACTGGGAGGCGGGAGTGGGAACTCCATCCGGAGGTATTTGCTCAACTGATTCAGCTATAGGGCATACCAGAATTGGATCGCATGGCGTCTCGCCAGAACGCCAAGCTTCCTTGTTACGGGTCCAGGTCAAGGGATCCTCAGGCAGTACTGATAGATGCTCTAGCAGTGCCCTGGTCCTTCAACCTAGCTTATGTGTTTCCACCATTCCCTCTCCTTCCGCGTCTGATTGCCAGAATCAAGCAGGAGAGAGCTTTGGTGATTTTGATAGCACCTGCGTGGCCACGCAGGACTTGGTATGCCGATCTGGTGGACATGTCATCCATTCCACCTTGGACTCTGCCGCTGAGGCAGGACCTTCTAATTCAGGGTCCATTTAAGCATCCAAATCTCATTTCTCTGCGTCTGACTGCTTGGAGATTGAACGTTTGATTTTATCAAAGCGTGGTTTCTCTGAGTCGGTCATTGATACCTTGATTCAGGCTAGAAAGCCTGTCACCAGGAAAATCTATCATAAGATATGGCGTAAATATCTTTATTGGTGTGAATCCAAGGGTTACTCATGGAGTAAGATTAGGATTCCTAGAATATTGTCTTTTCTCCAAGAAGGATTGGAGAAGGGATTATCAGCTAGTTCCTTAAAAGGACAGATATCTGCTTTGTCTATTCTTTTACACAAGCGCCTGGCAGATGTTCCAGACGTTCAGGCGTTTTGTCAGGCTTTAGTTAGAATCAAGCCTGTGTTTAAACCTGTTGCTCCGCCATGGAGTTTAAATTTAGTTCTTAAACTTCTTCAAGGGGTTCCGTTTGAACCTATGCATTCCATAGATATTAAGCTTCTATCTTGGAAAGTTCTGTTTTTTGGTAGCTATCTCTTCGGCTCGAAGAGTTTCTGAATTATCTGCTTTACAGTGTGACTCACCTTATCTGGTTTTGCGTACCAAACCTGGATTCCTTCCTAAGGTTGTTTCTAATAGGAATATCAATCAGGAGATTGTGGTTCCTTCTCTGTGTCCTAATCCTTCTTCCAAGAAGGAACGTCTGTTGCACAACCTAGACATGGTTCGTGCTTTAAAGTTCTATTTGCAAGCAACTAAAGATTTCCGTCAAACATCTTCGTTGTTTGTTGTCTATTCTGGAAAGCGAAGAGGTCAGAAAGCTACGGCAACCTCTTTCTTTTTGGCTGAAAAGCATCATCCGTTTGGCTTATGAGACTGCTGGCCAGCAGCCTCCTGTAAGGATTACAGCTCACTCTACTAGAGCGGTGGCTTCCACATGGGCTTTTAAAAATGAGGCTTCTGTTGAACAGATTTGTAAGGCGGCGACTTGGTCTTCGGTTCATACTTTTTCCAAATTTGATACTTTTGCTTCTTCGGAGGCTATTTTTGGGAGAAAGGTTCTACAAGCAGTCGTGCCTTCCGTTTGGGTAGCTGTCTTGTCCCTGCCTTCATCCGTGTCCTAAAGCTTTGGTATTGGTATCCCACAAGTATTGGATGAATCCGTGGACTCAATACATCTTGCAAGAGAAAACAAAATTTATGCGTACCTGATAAATTTCTTTCTCTTGCGATGTATCGAGTCCACGGCCCGCCCTGTCTATTTAAGACAGGTAATATATTTTATTAAAAAACTTCAGTCACCTCTGCACCCTATAGTTTCTCCTTTTTCTTCCTAACCTTCGGTCGAATGACTGGGGGGTGGAGTTAGGGGAGGAGCTATATAGACAGCTCTGCTCTGGGTGCTCTCTTTGCCACTTCCTGTTGGGAAGGAGAATATCCCACAAGTATTGGATGAATCCGTGGACTCGATACATCGCAAGAGAAAGAAATTTATCAGGTAAGCATAAATTTTGTTTTTTCTTTCATAATGTTTGTGTAGAATTTTTGAGGCGGCCACTTTTTAATGAACATTAAAGTAAAGGTAAACTTTGATGAATGAAAGCCCGTTTTTTAAAAATACTATTAAAATCAGGGGCACTTCATTCATCAAAGTTTACAAAGCAGCCGTTTTGATTAAAAACTTACCTTTGTTCTTTGCACAGCCAGAGCAGCTTCCCCCACCCGGAGACCCTCTCTTCACACGTCATCAATGACTAATCCAGCTTCCTCCAATCACGGCATGGCCTCAGGCAATGGCTTCCCTGGGGGTAAGCCGTGATTGGAGGAAACTGGATTAGTCATTAATGACGTGTGAAGAGAGGATCTCCGGGTGGGGGAAGCTGCACTGGCTGTGCAAAGAAGAGAGGTAAGTTTTTAATTAAAATGGCTGCTTTGTAAACTTTGATGAATGAAAGTGCCCCTGTTTTTAATAGTATTTTTAAAAAACGGGCTTTCATTCATCAAAGTTTACCTTCACTTTAAATAAAGTTCCTCATACAACGTCATGCATTCTGATCTCTGCATTCCATTGATATAGTCCTGTGCTAGTTATTTTTTGTTCAAAGTGCCTGCATTTCCTGATCCTGTCACCTGCCCCCTTAAAATGACCTTTTTGTTTCTTGGTATGGCCAAGTGAATCCTGAGGTTTTTGGATTTACGATTTACAGAGGGATTCCACATATTTGCAGTGCAGACTAACTGCGCATGCAGTTCCTGTGTACGTGAGGCTGAGATCGAGCCTCAAATAACAACTTGTCTACGTCATTAAGAAAGGACTAAGGGGAAAGAGAATATAAAAATGTGTATGTATTATCTATGAAATAGATCGTGATTCACGTAGAGTGCACAAAAAAACCCTACCAAATTGTATTTTTTTTTTCTTTTGTTGAAACTTTTCCATGAGAGCATGCTATTGTAGGCTTAGAACTGTCCTTAAAGGGACACTGTAAGTAAATATTTTCTATGCCTGTTACTAACTAACTACCCCAAATACGCTTTTTATCAATAGCATTTCATTAACATATCTCTACCGTATATCAGAAATCTTGTCTGCAAATTTAATTGTTTTCCAAACCCACTCTGTGGGTATCCTTTGCTCTGTACCAATCCGTTTACAATACCTAGGTTTCAAAATGGCGCTTTAAACACAAAGTTATTGGTTTAAGTATTTTGAACATGCAGTGCTGAAAATAGTGGGCAGGATAACGTGACATCATTGGCGAATAAAAGATATAACTTTTAGAACGTTATCAAACTTCGTTTTGGAGAAAATATAGGTCAGTAGGTTTTAATTAATGTTTATTAACTTTAATATGTTAGTTGTTTAGATTAAAAATTATAACAGAAAGTAATCCTTTAAGTGAAGGTAAATTCACTTTAAGGTAAGCGTTTTTACCATCCCTTAAAATAAAGGTGACCTTTATTTATCAGTAAAAAAAACCCCTGACAAATAGGCACCTTTATTTCGCCGTGGCTTCAGTGCCAACCTAAGCGCCTCCCACCGCCCATGACACAGCTCTATAAGCTGATGTTTCCACCTCTTAGCCAATAGCTGTGCTAACCTACAGCATAATGCCAAAAATTGAGCTGTGCTGTGGGCTTCCCTAAGGTTACTGCTGAAGACATGGCAAAATTAAAGTGATGATAAATTCTAGCTTTAAAGTGATTAGTTTACTTGATATGTGGCTTCAGTTTTGTAACAAATTTTGTTCCGGTAATACTCAGGATGTGCACACTCCTGATTGATATAGATAGAATATTATTATTATTATCGGTTATTTGTAGAGCGCTAAACAGATTCCGCAGCGCTAATAGATAAATAGACATATATATATATATATTTATCTATTACTTACATACATACATACATACATACATACATACATACATACATACATACATACGATTCCAAAAGAGACATACATTTTTTTTTTACCTCCTTTTTTTTCTTTTTTTTTTTTTTCTTTCAAATTTATATGCTCTAACTGAATTATGAAAGTTTTATTGTCACTTCCATGTCAACACATAAATTAAAAAATAAAATATCTCATTTTAAAAAGTTGAAGAGAAAGCAGTTTTAAAATTGATATTGAAACTCTTAGGAAATACGTGTGTGATGCTCCAGTACAATTTGCCTCAGGCCTGATAAGAACAAGTAACTATTTGACTGAGGTCAAGAACACTGTTTTGTCTTATCCAATATCTTCTATGTACTGCAACGGGAAAACATACTTCAGTGTCCCTGATATATAAATGGTTTTAGCCCTGTCTAACTTTTAGACAGGCATTACTGTTTGTTATTGAGGAAGTAGCAAAAAACGTTTAACCAGATTAGCAGGAAGTATCAAGTTGCACAAGGAAGCAGGTCCCTCTAATAAAAAATCATCTTTATTTTACTTTTGTCTTCACTAGAATCATTTTTGTTTTATTTTGCTTTTTAAAATAGTGGAATGCAAACTTTTCAAGTGGTGGTATATTAGAATTTGTAGCACATCCAAAGGGCTGGTAAAGAATGCTATTTTCACTTACCTATTTAAACATATTTCAAACACTCTAAACAAGTTTCAGGTGAGCAGTTATTTAGCTGGGTAAGAGTCAGAAACTTAAATGCAGACATATATACATCAGACATCCCAACCTGCAAAAACTAATTTCAGGGAGGTGGCTTCACCCGCTACTGCACAGCCCCCACCCTCCCCAAGTTATATATTGGACACCTTGAAACCCTAAATAAGATAGACTTATCATAGCTTCCCTCTAAAGTCACATTTAAAAAAGAAACTTCATTGCACAACCACATACAACAAACCGTACGTACGCTTGTGGAATGCTTAAATATTTTAGAATGCAAATTTTAATTACGTGCAGTAAATAAGGTATGTCACGAATACCTCATGATTTAGCTGCCAAGGGGTTAATTCTCTTTAGCCTGTGAGCTAAAAATCATTTGTTTTCTCTTGTAAGATGTATAGAGTCCACAGATTCATCCATACTTGTGGGATATTCTCCTTCCTTACAGGAAGTGGCAAAGAGAGCACCCACAGCAGAGCTGTCTATATAGCTCCTCCCCTAACTCCACCCCCAGTCATTCTCTTTGTACTAGGAAGGGTAAAGTGAGTGTGGTGACAAAAATGTTAGTTTTTATTTTCTCAAGCAAAAGTTTGTTATTTTAAATGGTACCGGTGTGTACTATTTACTCTCTGGCAGAAAAGGGATGAAGATTTCTGCAAGGAGGATGATGATCTTAGCACTTTGTAACTAAGAGCCACTGCTGTTCTCACAAGGGCTGAAGAGTACAGGAAAACTTCAGTTGGGGGAACAGTTTGCAGGCCAAACTGCATTGAGGTATGTTCAGTCTATTTTTTTCTTGACAGACTGTGTTAATTCTAGAGAAGGCTGGCAATATCCCCATGAGGGAAGGGTAAGCTGTATTCAGACACTTAGTAGGAATCCCAGCTTGCATAAAGGGCTCATTAGTTACTGGTGACACTGATAGGAAAAAATGTGTTTTTTTTTATTGCAAATATAACGTTTTTTGAGGGACTTTGAGGGGTCATTGTGGCTTGTTTAAGGGTTATTAACCCACATGGCTAGTTTAAGAAACATTCTGTTGTTTTTCTTTTAGGCCCCATAACATCGAGTGAGGTCGGAGGGGCCTATTTTCGCCCTTCAGTTGGGCAGTTTCTTTTCCTCAGAGACATCCAGCTGTTTCTCCAGAGGTTCCTACTGTGTTTGAGGGCTTTAAAGAAGTTTTTTACCCACAAATTGTTCCTAAAGGGCAGGTAGGCCCGGTTTTTGACGTTTTGTCAATCCGGTTTTTACATTAAGGGATTAATTGTTTATTTGCATAGCTGTGCAAAGTTACTAAGGCTTTATGATGCTACTGTAAAAATTTCGTTGAGTTTAATGCTTTTTTACACTGTTTTGCGTTCATTGTTCCTGTAACTACTGCAGCTGCTTTCTGGTTCGAGGCTCTAGAAGAGGCTCTTCAGATGGAGACTCCATTAGAGGATATTATAGATAGAATTAAGGCTCTTAAGTTGGCTAATTCTTTTATTACAGATGCCGCTTTCCAACTGGCTAAATTAGCGGCAAAGAATTCAGGTTTTGCCATTTTAGCACGCAGGGCGTTATGGCTTAAGTCCTGGTCTGCTGATGTGTCATCAAAATCTAAACTTTTGAACATCCCTTTCAAAGGAAAGACCCTATTCGGGCCTGAACTGAAAGAGATTATTTCAGACATCACTGGAGGGAAAGGCCATGCCCTCCCTCAGGATAGAACAAATAAAATGTGGACCAAACAAAATAATTTTCGTTCCTTTCGGAACTTCAAGGGTGGTCCCGCTTCAGCTTCCCCTGCTGCAAAGCAAGAGGGGAATTTTGCCCAATCCAAGTCAGTCTGGAGACCTAACCAGGCTTGGAACAAGGGTAAACAGGCCAAGAAGCCTGCAGCTGCCTCTAAGACAGCATGAAGGGGTAGTCCCCGATCCGGGACCGGATCTAGTAGGGGGCAGACTCTCTCTCTTCGCTCAGGCAAGAGATATTCACGATTCCTGGGCCTTAGAAATTGTGTCCCATGGGTATCTTCTGGACTTCAAAGACTTCCCCCCCCCCAAGGGGGAGATTTCACATTTCTCAATTGTCTGCAAACCAGACAAAGAGAGAGGCGTTCTTATGCTGTGTAGAAGACCTACATACCATGGGAGTAATCCGCCCAGTTCCAAAAGCGGAACAAGGGCTAGGGTTTTACTCAAACCTGTTTGTGGTTCCCAAAAAAGAGGGAACTTTCAGACCAATCTTGAATCTCAAAATTGTAAACAAATTCCTCAGAGTACCATCATTCAAGATGCAGACAATTCGGACTATTCTACCGTTGATCCAGGAGGGTCAATATATGACTACCGTGGACTTAAAGGATGCGTATCTACACATCCCTATTCACAGAGATCATCAATTCCTCAGATTCGCCTTTCTGGACAGGCATTACCAGTTTGTGGCCCTTCCCTTCGGGTTGGCCACGGCTCCCAGAATTTTCACAAAGGTGCTAGGGTCCCTTTAGGCGTTTCTAAGACCGCGGGCATAGCAGTGGCGCCTTATCTAGACGACATCTTGATTCAGGCGTCGACTTTCCAGCTAGCCAAGTCTCACACGGACATCGTGTTGGCTTTTCTGAGATCTCACGGGTGGAAGGTGAACATAAAAAAAAAGAGTTCTCTCTTCCCTCTCACAAGAGTTTCCTTCCTAGGAACTCTGATAGACTCGGTAGAAATGAAAATATTTCTGACGGAGGTCAGAAAATCAAAACTCTTAACCACTTGCCGAGCTCTTCATTCCATTCCTCAGCCATCAGTGGCTCAGTGTATGGAGGTAATCGGACTCATGGTAGCGGCAATGGACATAGTTCCTCTTGCCCGCCTACACCTCAGACCACTGCAACTATGCATGCTCAAACAGTGGAATGGGGATTATGCAGATTTATCTCCTCAACTGCATCTGGACCAGGAGACCAGAGATTCTCTTCTCTGGTGGTTGTCTCAGGACCACCTGCCTCAGGGAATGTGTTTCCGCAGGCCAGAGTGGCTCATAGTAATGACAGATGCCAGCCTGCTAGGCTGGTGTGCAGTCTGGAACTCCCTGAAAGCACAGGGCTTATGGTCTCGGGAGGAAACTCTACTCCCGATAAACATTCTAGAACTGAGAGCAATATTCAATGCGCTCCAGACGTGGCCTCCGCTAGCTGCGGCCAAATTCATCAGATTTCAGTCGGACAACATCACAACTGTAGCTTATATCAATCATCAAGGAGGAACATGGAGTTCTCTAGCGATGATGGAGGTAACCAAAATTATCCGATGGGCGGAGGATCACTCTTGCCATCTCTCAGCAATCCATATCCTAGGAGTAGAGAACTGGGAGGCGGATTTCCTAAGTCGTCAGACTTTTCATCCGGGGAGTGGGAGCTCCATCCGGACGTATTTGCCCAGCTGACTCAGCTATGGGGCACACTAGAATTGGATCTGATGGCGTCCCGTTAGAATGCCAAACTTCCTTGTTACGGGTCCAGGTCCCGGGATACTCAGGCGGTACTGATAGATGCTCTAGAAGTGCCCTGGTCCTTCAATCTGGCCTATGTATTTCCACCGTTTCCTCTCCTCCCACGTCTGGTTGCCAGAATCAAGCAGGAGAGAGCTTCGGTGATTCTGATAGCACCTGCGTGGCCACGCAGGACTTGGTATGCAGACCTAGTGGACATGTCATCGGTTCCACCGTGGACTCTGCCAATGAGGCAGGACCTTCTAATCCAAGGTCCATTCAAACATCCAAATCTAATTTGAAAAGCCTGATTCTATCAAAGCGTGGTTTCTGAGTCGGTCATTGATACCCTGATTCAAGCTAGAAAGCCTGTCACCAGGAAAATCTATCATAAGATTTGACGCAAATATCTTTATTGGTGTGAATCCAAAGGTTACTCATGGAGTAAGATTAGGATTCCTAGAATATTGTCTTTTCTCCAAGAAGGATTGGAGAAGGGATTATCAGCTAGTTCCTTAAAGGGACAAATATCTGCTTTGTCTATTCTTTTACACAAACGTCTGGCAGATGTCCCAAACGTTCAAGCGTTTGGTCAGGCCTTGGTCAGGATCAAGCCTGTATTTAAACCTGTTGCTCCGCCATGGAGCCTAAACTTAGTTCTTAAAGTTCTTCAAGGGGTTCCGTTTGAACCTATGCATTCCATAGATATTAAGCTTCTATCTTGGAAAGTTTTGTTTTTAGTAGCTATCTCTTCGGCTCGAAGAGTTTCTGAGTTATCTGCTTTACAGTGTGGCTCACCTTACCTTGTTTTCCACACAGATAAGGTGGTTTTGCGTACCAAACCTGGATTCCTTCCTAAGGTTGTTTCTAATAGGAATATCAATCAGGAAATTGTTGTTCCTTCACTGTTTCCTAATCCTTCATCAAAGAAGGAACGTCTGTTGCACAATCTTGATGTGGTTCATGCTTTAAAGTTCTACTTACAAGCAACTAAAGATTTCTGTCAAACATCTTCATTGTTTGTTGTTTATTCTGGTAAACGGAGAGGTTAAAAGGCTACGGCTACCTCTCTTTCCTTTTGGCTGAAAAGCATCATCCGTTTGGCTTATGAGACTGCTGGCCAGCAGCCTCCTGAAAGAATTACTGCTCATTCTACTAGAGCAGTGGCTTCCACATGGGCTTTTAAAAATGAGGCTTCTGTTGAACAGATTTGTAAGGCGGCGACTTAGTCTTCACTTCATACTTTTTCTAAATTTTCCAAATTCGATACTTTTGCTTCTTCGGAGGCTATTTTTTGGAGAGAGGTTCTACAAGCAGTGGTTCCTTCCGTTTAAGGTACCTGTCTTGTCCCTCCCTTCATCCGTGTCCTAAAGCTTTGGTATTGGTATCCCACAAGTATGGATGAATCTGTGGACTCGATACATCTTAAAAGAGAAAACATAATTTATGCTTACCTGATAAATTTATTTCTCTTGTGATGTATCGAGCCCGCCCTGTTTATTTAAAGGGACAGTCTACACCAGAATTTTTATTGTTTTAAAAGATAGATAATCCCTTTTATTACCCATTTCCCAGTTTTGCATAACTAACACATTTATAATATACTTTTAACCTCTGTGATTATCTTGTATCTAAGCCTCTGCAAACTGCCCCTTTTTTCAGTTCTTTTGACAGACTTGCAGTCTAGCCAATCAGTGCCTGCTCCCAGATAACTTCTCGTGCACAAGCACAGTGTTATCTATATGAAATACGTGAACTAACACCCTCTAGTGGTGAAAAACTGTTAAAATGCAATCTGAAAGAGGTGGGCTTCAAGGTCTAAGAAATTAGCATATGAACCTCCTAGGTTAAGCTTTCAACTAAGAATACCAAAAGAACAAAGCAAAATTGATCATAAAAGTAAATTGGAAAATTGTTTAAAATTACATGCTCTATCTGAATCATGAAAGTTTATTTTGGCCTAGACTGTCCCTTTAAGAAAGGCAGTATATTTTTATTTAAAAAACTTTAGTCACCTCTGCACCCTATAGTTTCTCCTTTTTCTTCCTAGCCTTCAGTCGAATGACTGGGGGGTGGAGCTAGGGGAGGAGCTATATAGACAGCTCTGCTGTTGGTGCTCTCTTTGCCACTTCCTGTAAGGAAGGAGAATATCCCACAAGTATGGATGAATCCGTGGACTTGATACATCACAAGAGAAATAAATTTATTAGGTAAGCATAAATTATGTTTTTTCAAAAAGAACTGTGTCTTGTGTTTGTTTGTGTTTTCTTTGAAGTGCCAGGAGCCTCATAAATACTTTGTAGTACACAGAATAGACCTTTATGGCTCAAACTGTCAGCAGAGGGCATGATGCAAAACAGTGCCTCAGTCACAGAAACGGATAAGGTCAATAAAAGGACATTGGTATAATGTATATCTGTGTTTAAAACTGTTATGACATTAAATTAAAGGAAATATGACAACCATGTCCTATTTGATATCAAATTGATTCTTCCAATGAAACTAAGAGACTGCCTGCCTGCTTATATGAAAATAGATTTACCTAGCAGAAATCATAATGGGTTCTATAATTGCAGGCAAAGACTTAGTTTATTGAAGGTCATAAAAACTAGGGGGGTTTTAGCCCCTGCCCAGGGGGGTGTGGTCAGGGAACTTGATCTCTGGAAAATATGCATAAGAATCTTGTGTTTTAACAATAAAATTGTTCATTCTACATGGGAGGCTGCTACAGCGTGAGTGACCATCTTCTCTTGCCCATCTCCCTGGGGCAGACTTATAAGCTAGGAAAGTATTAGGTCTGTTATTTTCTTCATTTTGTTTTAACCTGTTTGCTGAGTGTAATTTTATTTGTAACAACTTTTTATTAATAATGCATTGTGCATAATATTTTTGGCATAATAAATAATTCCTTTATTAAGCTTTGGCCTTTGTCTAATAATTGAACCACGTTACTGAAAGGACTGGCGTATTAGAACTGTATATTAGGTTATTTTCTGCTAAATTGTATTCTGAGAGTTAATGTGTAAGTCTGGGTTTGTTCTTAGGATTTTCCCTTTAATAAATCATAAGTGGTGGCAGCTTAGATATTGTAGTTAGTTTAATGTGGGTGGCATTAAAGGGGAGTTTTGGGCATTTCTTTTAAGTCTAGTACAGACTAGAGAGTGGTGTTAACCCTTGTACCCACTGAACTAAATCACAAGCTTGCCTGGTGTGGCTAGATTGTGATACATTAGTGACAGTAGAAGGGGTCTGATAACCCTTTTTGTGCCAAACAAGTGACTGGCGCAGGGTTGGTGAACCTTGGTCGTCACAAGGTAGTATTTGTGTTTTTATTTTATTAAAATCAGTGGGGGCTTTTTGGTTACTGGAGCATGCTTTGAGGGTTCTATAATGTCCCAGCAACTAAAGGCATTCCTTAAAGAAACACTTTTCCAGATTTGGGCCACATTGAATCATGGTACTTGGAATTTCAGGGAGATTGCATTCCATTTGCTGGCATCAGGGAGCCGCTATTACAATCAGGGAGACTCCCTGAACTTCAGGGAGAGTTGGGATGTCTGTATACATTGTATTCTCACAGATGGAAAAGATCTGACTGATGCGAATGGGAAAAGCTAGATAACCAGTAGGGAGGGCAGGGCTGGAAATGCACTGGAAGGATATGTTATGGCCTCAGGTTGCACAAAGGCGATTTAAAAGGATGTTGGTTATTTTTAAAATATCATAAAATGATCGCTGTATTATTTAAAATTTGCATGCAAAATGTTTTAACCCCTTCACGCCGTTAGGACTTTCCATGCCGTCCTAACAGCACTGAGCTTTAATGTCGTTAGGACGACATATGTCGTCCTGCAGCTTCCCCCCCTTTGACGAAGGCAAGGATCAGCCTAGGGGGAGTTTTTAGCAACGTAGGCAGTCTCCTCATGATTCAAACCTGGCCTTGTAAACATTTATAAGTAAAAATAAAACCATGCGATCGTTTCATTTTTACGAATAGTGTTAAATCGGAACTTCATTCCGATGTGAAGACTATTGTACTGCTGCTAGAAAGAGAAAATAGGATGATGGCACCACTTACTATAAATAAAGAGTCTCTTTACATACATATAATGTTACATTGGCCTCAAAATATAGCTTGTAATCTGTGGTATAGCTGCTAAGTATCAAAAAAATAAAATTAACTAATGATCAATGCAAGAGATTGAACTGAAAAGGATACTATACAGTGACGCAAAAAAGTATTTAGTCAGCCACCAATTGTGCAAGTTCTCCCACTTAAGAAGATGAGAGAGGCCTGTAATTTTCATCATAGGTATACCTCAACTATGAGAGACAAAATGTGGAAACAAATCCAGACAATCACATTGTCTGATTTGGAAAGAATTTATTTGCATATTATGGTGGAAAATAATTATTTGGTCACCTTCAAACAAGCAAGATTTCTGGCTCTCACAGACCTGTATCTTCTTCTTTAAGAGGCTCCTCTGTCCTCCACTCATTACCTGTATTAATGGCACCTGTTTGAACTTATCAGTATAAAAGACACATGTCCACAACCTCAAACGGTCACACTCCAAACTCCACTATGGTGAAGACCAAAGAGCTGTCGAAGGACACCAGAAACAAAACCTACACCAGGCTGGGAAGACTGAATCTGCAATAGGCAAGCAGCTTGGTGTGAAGAAATCAACTGTGGGAGCAATAATTAGAAAATTGAAGACATACAAGGCCACTGATAATCTCCCTCAATCTGGGGCTCCACGCAAGATCTCACACCGAGTGGTCAAAATGATCACAAGAACGTTGAGCAAACATCCCAGAACCACACGGGGGGACCTAGTGAATGACCTGCAGAGAGCTGGGACCAATGTAACAAAGGCTACCATCAGTAACACACACTGCCGCCAGGGACTCAGATCCTGCAGTGCCAGGCGTGTCCCCCTGCTTAAGCCAGTACATGTCCGGGCCCGTCTGAAGTATGCTAGAGAGCATTTGGATGATCCAGAAGCAGATTGGGAGAATGTCATATGGTCAGATGAAACCAAAGTAGAACTGTTTGGTAGAAACACAACTTGTCGTGTTTGGAGGAGAGAGAATGCTGAGTTGCAACCAAAGAACACCATACCTACTGTGAAGCATGAGGGAGGCAACATTATGCTTTGGGGCTGTTTCTCTGCAAAGGGAACAGGACAACTGATCCGTGTACACGAAAGAATGAATGGGACCATGTATCGTGAGATTTTGAGTGCAAACCTCCTTCCATCAGCAAGGGCATAGAAGATGAAACATGGCTGGGTCTTTTAGCATGACAATGATCCCAAACACATTGCCCGGGCAACGGAGTGGCTTCGTAAGAAGCATTTCAAGGTCCTGGAGTGGCCTAGCCAGTCTCCAGATCTCAGCCCCATAGAAAACCTTTGGAGGGAGTTGAAAGTCCGTGTTGCCCAGCGACAGCCCCAAAACATCACTGCTCTAGAGGAGATCTGCATGCAGGAATGGGCCAACATACCAGCAACAGTGTGTGATAACCTTGTGAAGACTTACAGAAAACGTTTGACCTCTGTCATTGCCAACAAAGGATATATAACAAAGTATTGAGATGAACTTTTGATATTGACCAAATACTTATTTTCCACCATAATATGCAAATACATTCTTTCTTCTGTTAAGTGTGATCAGTCCACGGGTCATCATTACTTCTGGGATATTACTCCTCCCCAACAGGAAGTGCAAGAGGATTCACCCAGCAGAGCTGCATATAGCTCCTCCCCTCTACGTCACTCCCAGTCATTCTCTTGCACCCAACGACTAGATAGGATGTGTGAGAGGACTATGGTGATTATACTTAGTTTTATATCTTCAATCAAAAGTTTGTTATTTTAAAATAGCACCGGAGTGTGTTATTACCTCTCTGGCAGAGTTTGAAGAAGAATCTACCAGAGTTTTGCTATGATTTTAGCCGGAGTAGTTAAGATCATATTGCTGTTCTCGGCCATCTGAGGAGTGAGGTAAACTTCAGATCAGGGGACAGCGGGCAGATGAATCTGCATAGAGGTATGTAGCAGTTTTTATTTTCTGACAATGGAATTGATGAGAAAATCCTGCCATACCGATATAATGTCATGTATGTATACTTTACCCCCTTAATGACCACAGCACTTTTCCATTTTCTGTCCGTTTGGGACCAAGGCTATTTTTACATTTTTGCGGTGTTTGTGTTTAGCTGTAATTTTCCTCTTACTCATTTACCGTACCCCCACATATTATATACCGTTTTTCTCGCCATTAAATGGACTTTCTAAAGATACCATTATTTTCATCATATCTTATAATTTACTATAAAAAAAATATAAAATATGAGGAAAAATTGAAAAAAAATACACTTTTCTAATCTAATCACCTCTGCCGTTATTCCTGTATTCATCTGTCTACATCCTGAAAGTCATACTCTCACCAACAGTACCCGCTGGGTAGTCTATGCTTGTTGAGAGACTTGTTTCTATTCTACTTTGTGTATTCTATTCCCTTATCCCTTTTACCAAAATATTGTTGTTTCAGTAAAGTATTCACTAGAAAATACTTTATTGGTCCAGTGTCTCTATTCCAGCATACCAAGTTTCACAGCCGAGAAGGAGTTAAATGCATTTTATTATTAAAATGTTCATCTTTTTTCACTTCAGGGACACACTCCTTGAAAAGCCTTTTATTTATATTCTCTCCCTTTCTATGGCCAGTTAGGGACAGATATTAATGATCACTTGCACATATCAAGCAATCGCTGCAGAATGTAGGAAGGCTGGGGTTCTGAATTCAACAGAATTTATTTCAGTATTTCTGGGGCAGAGTATAAGTTACAATTTTCAGATTTTAATGGTAGGAAAAGCAGATAAAAAAAATAATAAAAGTTTTCACTATGCATAATTAAACATTTAGTCAATTACATTGTATTTAAAGGGACATTAAAATCATTTGGTTGTTTTGTTGCATTTTAAAAAATTGATTTTTAACATATATATCACAATCCGTCCTTAAAGTCAAGACCTGCACTTCCTATTAGCTTCAAAGTTAAAATAAACTGCATTAATGTAACCTTTTATTCATGGAAATGATTTCTTTAATATGCAAATAGTGCTATTTCATATGCATGATAGAAGTTTTTTTTTAGGTTTATTATGGAATAACATTGCTGTTAAAAAGGCAAGCATGTGTGTTTCTATCATTGTACATAAATTGTATACGAATAAGAATACAAACCTAAAATTTTTTAGGAACTACAATTTTGCTCTTTGGAAGTACAATCTTCTATTTTGGAATTATTATACTTTTTGTTTATTGGAAATAAAATATATATATTTTTTTTAAATTACACTTGTCGAAAACACTGCCAAAAATAAATTCTAGTTCCCATTTTGCTAAAGGACTTGTGATTTCACAGCATTCAGTTCACTAGTTTGCCTGGGAACTTACTGCTCTTTTGCTTTCAGTGAAATGTGGAGAAAAAATGGGTGACAACTTAGCATATGAACATCTCAGGTAAGCTTTTTATCATTATCGTATAACCTACAACATGCCAAAAGTGATTGTAATTTGCATCATACAACACTATATTAGAGGAATATTGATTTTAATGTTTTAATTACAGTTTTAATGGTAGCAGCGAAAACTCACTGCCTTGTTTTATAATAATAATAATAATAATAATAATATACTAAGGAATATTGATTTTGATAGTTCCCAGGCGAACTACTGAACTGAATGATGTGACATCACAAGTCCTTTAGCAAATTGGGAACTAGAATATATTTTGACAGTGTTTTTAACACATGAAAAATTGTACTTAAAAAAAAAAATTGTATGTCACAGTTTTATGTCTACTGATAAAGAATCATACACCTTTTCTCCAACATAGGTGTGTCCGGTCCACGGCGTCATCCTTACTTGTGGGATATTCTCTTCCCCAACAGGAAATGGCAAAGAGCCCAGCAAAGCTGGTCACATGATCCCTCCTAGGCTCCGCCTACCCCAGTCATTCTCTTTGCCGTTGTACAGGCAACATCTCCACGGAGATGGCTTAGAGTTTTTTAGTGTTTAACTGTAGTTTTTATTATTCAATCAAGAGTTTGTTATTTTAAAATAGTGCTGGTATGTACTATTTACTCAGAAACAGAAAAGAGATGAAGATTTCTGTTTGTATGAGGAAAATGATTTTAGCAACCGTTACTAAAATCCATGGCTGTTCCACACAGGACTGTTGAGAGGAATTAACTTCAGTTGGGGGAACAGTGAGCAGTCTCTTGCTGCTTGAGGTATGACACATTCTAACAAGACGATGTAATGCTGGAAGCTGTCATTTTCCCTATGGGATCCGGTAAGCCATGTTTATTAAGATAGTAAATAAGGGCTTCACAAGGGCTTATTAAGACTGTAGACTTTTTCTGGGCTAAATCGATTCATTATTAACACATATTTAGCCTTGAGGAATCATTTAATCTGGGTATTTTGATAAGATTATATCGGCAGGCACTGTTTTAGACACCTTATTCTTAGGGGCTTTCCCAAATCATAGGCAGAGCCTCATTTTCGCGCCGGTGTTGCGCACTTGTTTTTGAGAGGCATGACATGCAGTCGCATGTGTGAGGAGCTCTGATACATAGAAAAGACTTTCTGAAGGCGTCATTTGGTATCGTATTCCCCTTTGGGCTTGGTTGGGTCTCAGCAAAGCAGATACCAGGGACTGTAAAGGGGTTAAAGTTAAAAACGGCTCCGGTTCCGTTATTTTAAGGGTTAAAGCTTCCAAATTTGGTGTGCAATACTTTTAAGGCTTTAAGACACTGTGGTGAAATTTTGGTGAATTTTGAACAATTCCTTCATATTTTTTCGCAATTGCAGTAATAAAGTGTGTTCAGTTTAAAATTTAAAGTGACAGTAACGGTTTTATTTTAAAACGTTTTTTGTACTTTGTTATCAAGTTTATGCCTGTTTAACATGTCTGAACTACCAGATAGACTGTGTTCTGAATGTGGGGAAGCCAGAGTTCCTTCTCATTTAAATAAATGTGATTTATGTGATAATGACAATGATGCCCAAGATGATTCCTCAAGTGAGGGGAGTAAGCATGGTACTGCATCATTCCCTCCTTCGTCTACACGAGTCTTGCCCACTCAGGAGGCCCCTAGTACATCTAGCGCGCCAATACTCCTTACTATGCAACAATTAACGGCTGTAATGGATAATTCTGTCAAAGACATTTTAGCCAAAATGCACACTTATCAGCGTAAGCGCGACTGCTCTGTTTTAGATACTGAAGAGCATGACGACGCTGATAATAATGGTTCTGAAGGGCCCCTAAACCAGTCTGATGGGGCCAGGGAGGTTTTGTCTGAGGGAGAAATTACTGATTCAGGGAACATTTCTCAACAAGCTGAACCTGATGTGATTACGTTTAAATTTAAGTTGGAACATCTCCGCATTCTGCTTAAGGAGGTATTATCCACTCTGGATGATTGTGACAAGTTGGTCATCCCAGAGAAACTATGTAAAATGGACAAGTTCCTAGAGGTCCCGGGGCTCCCAGAAGCTTTTCCTATACCCAAGCGGGTGGCGGACATTGTAAATAAAGAATGGGAAAGGCCCGGTATTCCTTTCGTCCCTCCCCCCATATTTAAAAAATTGTTTCCTATGGTCGACCCCAGAAAGGACTTATGGCAGACAGTCCCCAAGGTCGAGGGAGCGGTTTCCACTTTAAACAAACGCACCACTATACCCATAGAAGATAGTTGTGCTTTCAAAGATCCTATGGATAAAAAATTAGAAGGTTTGCTTAAAAAGATGTTTGTTCAGCAGGGTTACCTTCTACAACCAATTTCATGCATTGTCCCTGTCGCTACAGCCGCGTGTTTCTGGTTCGATGAGCTGGTAAAGGCGGTCGATAGTGATTCTCCTCCTTATGAGGAGATTATGGACAGAATCAATGCTCTCAAATTGGCTAATTCTTTCACCCTAGACGCCACTTTGCAATTGGCTAGGTTAGCGGCTAAGAATTCTGGGTTTGCTATTGTGGCGCGCAGAGCGCTTTGGTTGAAATCTTGGTCAGCTGATGCGTCTTCCAAGAACAAGCTACTTAACATTCCTTTCAAGGGGAAAACGCTGTTTGGCCCTGACTTGAAAGAGATTATCTCTGATATCACTGGGGGTAAGGGCCACGCCCTTCCTCAGGATCGGCCTTTCAAGGCCAAAAATAAACCTAATTTTCGTCCCTTTCGTAGAAACGGACCAGCCCAAAGTGCTACGTCCTCTAAGCAAGAGGGTAATACTTCTCAAGCCAAGCCAGCTTGGAGACCAATGCAAGGCTGGAACAAGGGAAAGCAGGCCAAGAAACCTGCCACTGCTACCAAGACAGCATGAAATGTTGGCCCCCGATCCGGGACCGGATCTGGTGGGGGGCAGACTCTCTCTCTTCGCTCAGGCTTGGGCAAGAGATGTTCTGGATCCTTGGGCGCTAGAAATAGTCTCCCAAGGTTATCTTCTGGAATTCAAGGGGCTTCCCCCAAGGGGGAGGTTCCACAGGTCTCAGTTGTCTTCAGACCACATAAAAAGACAGGCATTCTTACGTTGTGTAGAAGACCTGTTAAAAATGGGAGTGATTCATCCTGTTCCATTAGGAGAACAAGGGATGGGGTTCTACTCCAATCTGTTCATAGTTCCCAAAAAAGAGGGAACGTTCAGACCAATCTTAGATCTCAAGATCTTAAACAAGTTTCTCAAGGTTCCATCGTTCAAAATGGAAACCATTCGAACAATTCTTCCTTCCATCCAGGAAGGTCAATTCATGACCACGGTGGATTTAAAGGATGCGTATCTACATATTCCTATCCACAAGGAACATCATCGGTTCCTAAGGTTCGCATTCCTGGACAAGCATTACCAGTTCGTGGCGCTTCCTTTTGGATTAGCCACTGCTCCAAGGATTTTCACAAAGGTACTAGGGTCCCTTCTAGCTGTGCTAAGACCAAGGGGCATTGCTGTAGTACCTTACTTGGACGACATTCTGATTCAAGCGTCGTCCCTTCCTCAAGCAAAGGCTCACACGGACATCGTCCTGGCCTTTCTCAGATCTCATGGATGGAAAGTGAACGTGGAAAAGAGTTCTCTATCTCCGTCAACAAGGGTTCCCTTCTTGGGAACAATAATAGACTCCTTAGAAATGAGGATTTTTCTGACAGAGGCCAGAAAAACAAAACTTCTAGACTCTTGTCGGATACTTCATTCCGTTCCTCTTCCTTCCATAGCGCAGTGCATGGAAGTGATAGGTTTGATGGTAGCGGCAATGGACATAGTTCCTTTTGCGCGCATTCATCTAAGACCATTACAACTGTGCATGCTCAGTCAGTGGAATGGGGACTATACAAACTTGTCTCCGAGGATACAAGTAAATCAGAGGACCAGAGACTCACTCCGTTGGTGGCTGTCCCTGGACAACCTGTCACAAGGGATGACCTTCCGCAGACCAGAGTGGGTCATTGTCACGACCGACGCCAGTCTGATGGGCTGGGGCGCGGTCTGGGGATCCCTGAAAGCTCAGGGTCTTTGGTCTCGGGAAGAATCTCTTCTACCGATAAATATTCTGGAACTGAGAGCGATATTCAATGCTCTCAAGGCTTGGCCTCAGCTAGCGAGGGCCAAGTTCATACGGTTTCAATCAGACAACATGACGACTGTTGCGTACGTCAACCATCAGGGGGGAACAAGGAGTTCCCTGGCGATGGAAGAAGTGACCAAAATCATTCTATGGGCGGAGTCTCACTCCTGCCACCTGTCTGCTATCCACATCCCAGGAGTGGAAAATTGGGAAGCGGATTTTCTGAGTCGTCAGACATTGCATCCGGGGGAGTGGGAACTCCATCCGGAAATCTTTGCCCAAGTCACTCAACTGTGGGGCATTCCAGACATGGATCTGATGGCCTCTCGTCAGAACTTCAAAGTTCCTTGCTACGGGTCCAGATCCAGGGATCCCAAGGCGGCTCTAGTGGATGCACTAGTAGCACCTTGGACCTTCAAACTAGCTTATGTATTCCCGCCGTTTCCTCTCATCCCCAGGCTGGTAGCCAGGATCAATCAGGAAAGGGCGTCGGTGATCTTGATAGCTCCTGCGTGGCCACGCAGGACTTGGTATGCAGATCTGGTGAATATGTCATCGGCTCCACCATGGAAGCTACCTTTGAGACGAGACCTTCTTGTTCAAGGTCCGTTCGAACATCCGAATCTGGTCTCACTCCAGCTGACTGCTTGGAGATTGAACGCTTGATCTTATCGAAGCGAGGGTTCTCAGATTCTGTTATCGATACTCTTGTTCAGGCCAGAAAGCCTGTAACTAGAAAGATTTACCACAAAATTTGGAAAAAATATATCTGTTGGTGTGAATCTGAAGGATTCCCTTGGGACAAGGTTAAGATTCCTAAGATTCTATCCTTCCTTCAAGAAGGATTGGAAAAAGGATTATCTGCAAGTTCCCTGAAGGGACAGATTTCTGCCTTGTCTGTGTTACTTCACAAAAAGCTGGCAGCTGTGCCAGATGTTCAAGCTTTTGTTCAGGCTCTGGTTAGAATCAAGCCTGTTTACAAACCTTTGACTCCTCCTTGGAGTCTCAACTTAGTTCTTTCAGTTCTTCAGGGGGTTCCGTTTGAACCCTTACATTCCGTTGATATTAAGTTATTATCTTGGAAAGTTTTGTTTTTGGTTGCAATTTCTTCTGCTAGAAGAGTTTCAGAATTATCTGCTCTGCAGTGTTCTCCTCCTTATCTGGTGTTCCATGCAGATAAGGTGGTTTTACGTACTAAACCTGGTTTTCTTCCAAAAGTTGTTTCTAACAAAAACATTAACCAGGAGATTATCGTACCTTCTCTGTGTCCGAAACCAGTTTCGAAGAAGGAACGTTTGTTGCACAATTTGGATGTTGTTCGCGCTCTAAAATTCTATTTAGATGCTACAAAGGATTTTAGACAAACATCTTCCTTGTTTGTTGTTTATTCCGGTAAAAGGAGAGGTCAAAAAGCAACTTCTACCTCTCTCTCTTTTTGGATTAAAAGCATCATCAGATTGGCTTACGAGACTGCCGGACGGCAGCCTCCCGAAAGAATCACAGCTCATTCCACTAGGGCTGTGGCTTCCACATGGGCCTTCAAGAACGAGGCTTCTGTTGATCAGATATGTAGGGCAGCGACTTGGTCTTCACTGCACACTTTTACCAAATTTTACAAGTTTGATACTTTTGCTTCTTCTGAGGCTATTTTTGGGAGAAAGGTTTTGCAAGCCGTGGTGCCTTCCATCTAGGTGACCTGATTTGCTCCCTCCCATCATCCGTGTCCTAAAGCTTTGGTATTGGTTCCCACAAGTAAGGATGACGCCGTGGACCGGACACACCTATGTTGGAGAAAACAGAATTTATGTTTACCTGATAAATTACTTTCTCCAACGGTGTGTCCGGTCCTCGGCCCGCCCTGGTTTTTTAATCAGGTCTGATAATTTATTTTCTTTAACTACAGTCACCACGGTATCATATGGTTTCTCCTATGCAAATATTCCTCCTTAACGTCGGTCGAATGACTGGGGTAGGCGGAGCCTAGGAGGGATCATGTGACCAGCTTTGCTGGGCTCTTTGCCATTTCCTGTTGGGGAAGAGAATATCCCACAAGTAAGGATGACGCCGTGGACCGGACACACCGTTGGAGAAAGTAATTTATCAGGTAAACATAAATTCTGCTTTTTACAGCAATCTTATTCCATAGTTTAATATCCCTTTATTCAGTTTAGTGCATTTCAAATGTGATTAGAAACCGTTTTGCAATATACTTACATTTTCTAAAATACTTCTGTTTTGTGCTTTTACTTTTTCATGTCACCACCGATATTTTGGGCAGGTGTGATTAGATAGTACAAATGGGCATGGCATACAGACATATGCTCCACAGGTTCCATGTGCAGTAAAAGTTAGCACCAAATCGTTGATAACTTTTATCAGACAATTTTACTTATAGAAAAATACTGAAAACATGCATTTAATTCAATTCAAATTGCACTAATTTCAAACCCATTTATCTTGTCACAAACTCATTTTTCTGAATGTGTAACCAGCTGAACGGCTTGCCTTTGACAGAAGCTGGCTGCATAATACACTGTTGGTTGAAAGCCCAGCTTGACATGCGCTCGCTGCATGGCCTTTAGTTATGCCCACTGACATTCCTGTGCAGACAAGCTGGTGCTGTATTAGAGGGTCATTTTGGGTAAAGGTCATAGTTCAAAAATTAGTTAACAACAATTTTCTACCAGTTTATCTGGACACGGTTGTGTGTTACACAGAATAACTTGAGAAAGAAGACTACAAATTGCTAGTAGTAGTTAACTGTTTTCTGTATACTTTAAAGTGTTTCAATTCAATAAAACGAGATCTTGTAATTTATATACTATTGTTTTCATAAAAGTAAGAAAAAAAAATCGGAGAAACAAAAATCTTGTTAATTGATTTGACTGTCTTTGCTGGTAAATGGGCAGACACGGTATGTGCTGGCTCTGTCATTCCGTTAATCCTAACCATTCTTTTTTCTATGATGATGAATTTGTTTGGCAAGCGTGCATAGAGCACACCCCTCAGCCTATGCCATTCAATCACATCTCTCTGTGTGCATTAAAATTCCCTTCCTGCGTGTCATGATACTTTTGCATCCGTGCTCGGCCTCTCTCACATCTCTTGTATCACACTTTCTCCGCCCACATGAATATAACCATTGCTTTCTCTGGTACTCCTCCCTTTTACTCTGTGCTTATTCTGTTTCGTGATCTGTCAGTGACCTTTTCTCTCTTCCCTTTTCATATTTCCATAGATATATTAAAGGGATATGAAACCCAAACTGTTCTTTTGTGATTCAGACAGAGCACGTCATTTTTAAAAAAAGTTTCACATTTTCTTCTTTTATTACATTTGCTTAGTTCCCATGATATTCTGTGTTGAAGAGATACCTAGGTAGGCATCTGGAGCACTAAATGGTAGGAAATTCTTGCAAAACTGCTGCTATATATTGCTCCAGAAATGGTCCGGCTCCTAAGCGTATGCCCCTGCTTTTCTATACAAGATACCAAGAGAATGACATTTTTTTAATAGAAGTAAATTAGAAAGTTGTTTAAAATCACATGCTCTATCTAAAAAAATAATGGGTTTCATATCTCTTTAAGGAGAACCTTTTTGTCTTTTATAACTCATATCCCTGTACCATCTGTGTGTCAGCTCACCATGCCCATTTATTCATCACTATCTATAGGCAGAGTTGTCAAGTCGCACCATAAGATACTGTGACAGACTGAGTTCTGTATTCCATATCGCACCATACAGCAGCAAAATGACACTAACATGACAATTGTTTGTAAATGATTTTACAGTGAGTTTTCTTCAACCAACAACTTTTTTCGATTGGTATCCCTTGTTGAAAAGCATTCCTAAATAGGTTTGGGATTAGAAATGCACTACTTGGAGCTAGCTGGTGATTTGTGGCTACACATATGCCTCTTGTTGTTGGCTTACCCAATATGTTGAGGAACTTGCTAGTCGACTGCTGCTCTTAAAGGGACACTACAGCCAAAATTGGAACCCGCATGGGCGCATTTCAGTTTTGAATAGAAGCATTTTTTGTAATATACAATAATTAGCAAAAATGCTTCAAATAAAAGCAATAGCCGTTTTAAAAGTATATTTAAGTATGCACTGTGCACCAGCATTTTCAACACAGCACTTGCTCAAAGAGCCTAAGGTGCTTGTACCATCTGGTAATAGAGACTCAATTTGATAAATGCTGACATGATACAAGCCTTACTGGAACTTTGATCAGCTGCAGTATTTAAGATGCTGATGCACTGAGAATATCTAGCTATGCTTCACATGTACGTTAAGATAAAAATGTTAATACTAAAACAGTTATAGCTTTTGCTAGAAGCATTTTTGCAAATACATACATTGTAAATATGTTTCTATTCAAAGCTGTAATTCCTCTATGTGCATTTAAATTTTGACCGGAATGTCCTTTTAAGCTAGTTTTGACTCTGTTACATCTTGCAAGCGACAGTGCAATAAATACAAGCTCTATCACATTAGAGCATTTCTTTGTGCATTTTTATGTCCCTTTAAAACTTTTTTTTTGTAAATTAAAATGATCAAAATGTTCCTTTAATAGTTTTAAATATGCTTGTATTAGGGCAATAAAAAGTTGTGTGCACCTAAAGGGAAACTGTAGTCCGAAAACAAACTACAATGTTTGAAAAATAACACTAAGTGCAGCTTGCTCCTGCTGTCAGACAGAGCAGGAGCGAGCTGCACTTAGTGTTATGGCACGGTCGGGCCGGGCTGTGACTATACAGCTGGCTAGATGCGCTGTGTAATTAAAACAGACCCGCTCAGAAGAGCACATAGAGCGGGACTGAAAAATTGTCATATTTTAAAAAAATTCAAAGGGAATATAAGGTTTTATAACGATAACCCTAATATAATGTTATATAATTCTGCACTATGTGCAGCATTATATAACATTATTTTTTAGGTTTACTGTCCCTTTAACATTTTTGAAATCTATATGTATTAAAAATATTGCTGGTTAATTTAAAATTGAGTGTGAACTTGCCTGTGTTTTCATTTCTAGTTATGAACTGTTTGATACCATAGTATTGTTCCTTCCTCACACAGCTCACTTTTTGTCCTACACACCGTAACCATCTGTATTACATGTATAGCACCACCCACTCAGCTGCCAGGCACTACTGGCTGTAATAATACTAGCATGTGCAGAGTACAGTTATACTGCACATAGAAATTAAGGAAAACATTTTCTGTTTTCATTACTGGTGGGATACAAAAAAATAAATAAAGCAGAAACTGCCTCCATGCCCTGATAGATGTGCTCTGTAGTTGATTACAATTCCTTTGCATCCTGGGTTACCTTGTCAACAAACTAGTCTGTGTAGTGAGGGCAGATGAAACTTATATATTATAAGTTACTTTTATATATTGCTTGTGCATGCTCCTACACCTTTCTGTTTGCTGTTCAACAATGGATACAGAACAATTTGATAATAGATATATTTGATAATAGAAGGGAATTGGAAAGTTTTTATTTTTATCTTACACTTATCTGAATCATAACATATTTTTTTAAGGGGGTTTAGGTCCAAATTAATAACTGCAAAGCAATTTACTGCAAGATATTTTTTAGAACGTGATCATTTTTTTTTCTATAGCCAGTCAACTAGACATACATCTAGCTTTACTTCAGTTGTGGTACAACAATGTTATAGTTTCATAATTATATTGACACTTTTTTGTTTTCTATTATTTAAACTTGTATCACCTGAAGTTCTTAGGGGGCGATTTATAAAACCCTTTCGGCAGGCTTTGCCGGTCTACGACTGCAGGTTCTCACAAGAGAACCTGCACGCTGTATTTAACAAGCAGCGGTCATCAGACCACTGCTTCCCTACCCTTTCGCCACCTCTTAGGTGACGAATTTCAATCTCTGTAGTCTAGTCCGACTGGGGAGATTGATAGCTGCAGCCCGTGTGTGATTGGCTGTGTGTGGGTAGGGGGCGGAACTGCACACAAGTGCAAAATAGCACTCGTGTGCAATGCTGAATTCCGCCAGGGGAATTTAGAACGCCAGAGGCAAGCTGCAGTGGACAGGGCGCCCCTGTCCACCTCAGTTTGATAAATCGCCCCCTTGGTATTCACATTGCAATGCCAAAGTCTTCCCCTTAACCAGTTATCTACCTTGGTTCTATTTTCTCTTTCTTTCTTATATTGATGGTCTGGGGCCTTTTTGAATTTGAATGAAGACTTTGTCCCTCAAAAGATTGTTTGAAATGTGTGAGACTATGATTGGCCTTGAGGTAGATCTGAAGCACACTCATTTTTGAGTTTCTGTATGTAGTTTTTAGTTGGGCCACTGCTTAACTGATCTTTACCATGGTTGGACAGCTCCTGTGTTAAAGATTGTGTCATAGGATAGGGCAAACTTTCATGATTCAGATAGGGCATACAATTTTAAACAATTTTCCAATTTACTTTAATCATCAAATTTGCTTTGTTCTCTTGGTATTCTTTTTTTGAAAGCTAAAGCTAGGTAGGCTCTAACTTATTTCTAAACCGTTTAAACACCACCTCTTATATCCGTGCTTTTTGACAGTTTCTCATAGTTAGATAGTGCTAGTTCATGTAGGTCATCGATAACATTGTGCTCACTCCTTTGGAGTTATTTGAGTCAGCAATGATTGGCTAAAATGTAAGTCTGTCAAAAGAATTGAGACAAGGAGGCAGTCTGATTACTTGTAGCTAAGACTCTGCAGAGTTAAAAAGTATATTAATTCATCCGTGTTGGTTATGCAAACTGGGGAATGGGCAAAAAAGGTATTATCTGTCTTTTTATACAGTAACCCTTTAAGGTTTATTTATTTAGTGTGAGGTTTGTCAGAGCTCAGCAGGAGGGATAGACAAATACAGAGTAATGTAAATAAAACTAAATAAGGTAAACGTGTTCATCGCTCAGTGTAATATAAAATAAAATATCCAAAAATATATATTCATTAAAATTGCACACAGAGAGAAAAAAAAGCCAAATAAATAAGTAAAAATAGGTACTTCTCCCTAGTCTTCCAAATGTAAGGTATCTAACACAAAATTATTTACTTGATGCTTCCAATGGTGCATCAAATATCTCTTATACAGCAGCAGTGTAACAGAGTTCTTTTCCACAATACTTTTGCCATTGTATGAGTCTCAACGCGTTTAACCCACTGATGTGCTTTCTCAAGATGGGGCTCGAGGTTCACATTTAAATTTTTTTTTTTAAAAAGTTCCCTCACATCCTACCATCTCTTTAAAAGGGGCCTGCCTCCATTTCCTGATGACAAACCAAAATATTACCTTATTTCTGTGTCATGTAATTTTCATGTATGACATAAAAAAAAAGATATATTTACCTATATAAGTACATAGGTATTACATTTTTATAATACATATTATTCTAACACATTTGGGCAAATAGATCTATAGCTATTTATCAAAATGGATAGCTACTAGTATATGCAAATGCATGAACCCAAATACCTTATTGCATTGAAAATAACATAATATAGATCAGAGATGGCCAACTGGCAGCCCTCTGGCCACGTGATGCCCTCTGCACTAAGTTTTGCAGCTCCAGGGCAAACGTAGAACTGTGACACTGTGCCATACATTTGTGGTCCCAGGACTAAAATTGTTCTTTAAGGGCTTCTGCTAATGAGGGGGAGAAAACAAAATTTAGTAATATAAAATACAATTAATTATTTGGTTGTGGGGTCTTTGTATGTGTTTTATATATCAAATATTGTTTTCAATTGAATAAAAATATATTTAGGTGGGCTCTTAGCATTTGAACACATTTCTTATTCCAGGCTTCTGTTTCTTGCTATGTGCTGTGCTAATCTGATGAAGTGCCTGGTGTTCTGAATGAATAAATTGTGACGCGTCTGTGTCCTGCACTGACATCTGGTGCCTGCCTTGTATCATTTCAGATTTCTCTCTGGAGGCTGCTTCACTTGCACTGAACAGGTCAAAATGGCTTCTGATCAGTTAGGAGTGAAATATTGTGCTGCAAATTGAAGTCGCCTGCTCAGGCATATTAGCAGCTGGATAGCATATAAACTGTAGCGATAATGTAACTGTGTTTTGTTTTTTACTGAATTAAATTTTGTTGTAAATATAGAAAAACAAACTGCTACATTATGTTATGAGTAGTAAGTAATACTTATTTGTGGCTTGATAGTATACATATTTACACATGCAGCACAAAACATCAACACAGCAAAACTTATATATATGTATAGATATATTCATACACACACCATTGTGTGTTGTAATTGGCAAAGTGCCCTTGAAATGTCATTTTGAAAGCATTCTCTCATATTTAGCTTTAATCCTCACTTATTTGTGAACTCCCCACCCCTCTGTATGCATGTGTATGTACCACAGGTGTGTCTGACTTGCCACTCATTACACAACATTCCAAAGAATGAGAGCAACTTGGAAATGCTAGAGCAAGACTATCAGGCCTCACATTAAACATATAACTCTAAAGTAAATATATGCATGCTCTAGTTGTTGTTGGTAATGATCTGCATTAAATAAGCCTCATTGTGATAGGTCCCTTTTTCTCTACACACAAATAACCATGACATGTAGCCGGATTCATTTGTATTAATTGCAGACCACAAATACATTTTGTAAGTTAGCCAGAGGATTGAACACCTTGCCACTGAACACATTTATGGAGGTTAAAAGTTGAATTAGAGCTTTGTTCCTGTATTTGTTACATAGCTCTGTTCTTGGCTCTGTTGGTTGTCATGAGAACACAACAGTATGACATTTCTTGGCTGTTGTTTATGTGTTGATCTTATGCAGGGGTAGGGGCATTATTACATGATAGCATCACATTTGGGTACTAAATCTCTGTGCAGTTGTGCAAATTTAAACTTTTAAAATGAATAACATAGAAAAAAGAAAAATTGTTCAACAAGACAGATTATTGCTCTAATAGCTTGAAGGACAATGGGCATATTTAATCTGCTAAACAGTGTCCAAATTGAGTGCAGGACGGTTATTGCACGATACAGTACACTACTAAAGAATACACAGGGACATTGGACCAGAATGAGCATGGGCATATGTAGAGGCAAAATAATTGGACTCGTTGCCCAATTTGCTTAGAGGGATGTGGCTGCACCTCACTAATGAGGTCCAAAGGAGACCGAAACGATAACTTGAGGTTGCCATTTCCCTTGTTGAGTGGAGAATGGCCTCGTATTTTGGGTCTCGTCTGACCTCGTTGGTGTGATCAGACATATATACATCAGGAGAGTTCTCTGTGAAGAGCACCATTGGACTAAAATTAGCTAATTCCAGGTGGTAACCAGACCATAGAACAAGCCACTAAACTGTTGTTCGTTCCAGGAAGATTGCTTCTGTATCTAATTATTATGTAACCTGTAGGTAAACTGATGGGTAGACGGTGTTCTCCACAGAAAAAAATGCCAGTTGGGGTGGCATTATCATGAAGTTGGGTGGTGGCTGTGTAATATTTTCTAATATTTTAAATTTTTTGCTATCCAAAGTATTTAATGATGATGATGTGTGCAATAAAAATGGAGCTAATCTTAGCTTAATATTGGTTCAAAATGTATCTCGGGTGGTAAGTTAAAATCAGCCGGGTGGGGCACCTGCTAAAAAAGTTCTAGGAGAACACTGGGTACAAATTCTCTTAAAGGGACATTAAACACTAAATAAATGCTAGACAGAATTATGAATTCAAAGAAAAGATTAGTCTGAGAATAGCATGTAGATGTATTTTTTATTTATTAACGTTTCATTAGCTATTTAAATATTGACAATAAGTGTAAATAAAGTTTTAGTGCCCATTAAACAATGGGATCTGCCATGTTGTAACTTGGGTTACCTTCTCTGCTGTGGCCAATTAGAGACATTCATAAAAAGGTTACTAGAGTGTGCAGCCAATGGCTGTGTAGAATATAACAGTGTTTTGCACTTCCATTTCTAACATGAACTGAAAAGCTCATAATTTTAGAATGAAATTACAGGAAAAGGGGACCAAATAAATAATGAAAATATATGGCAGAGATTTTTTTTATAAACCAACTGATTTTGGAAAGAGAGATTTCTTTCTTAAGATACGGTGAGTCCACTGAATCATCAATTACTGTTGGGAATACCACTCCTGGCCAGCAGGAGGAGACGAGCACCAAAGCAAAGCTGTTGAGCATCACTTCCCTTCCCACTATCCCCAGTCATTCTCTTTGCCTTCAGTGCAAGGAGGAGGTGAAATTTAGGTGTCTAATAATTTCTTCTATTAAGATTTTATTATTTTAAAAGCCTGAGCAGGTTTGCTCTGATCTTTCCTGACAATTTGGTATAGCTCTACTCCACTCTACAGGGAGTGCAGAATTATTAGGCAAATGAGTATTTTGACCACATCATCCTCTTTATGCATGTTGTCTTACTCCAAGCTGTATAGGCTCGAAAGCCTACTACCAATTAAGCATATTAGGTGATGTGCATCTCTGTAATGAGAAGGGGTGTGGTCTAATGACATCAACACCCTATATCAGGTGTGCATAATTATTAGGCAACTTCCTTTCCTTTGGCAAAATGGGTCAAAAGAAGGACTTGACAGGCTCAGAAAAGTCAAAAATAGTGAGATATCTTGCAGAGGGATGCAGCACTCTTAAAATTGGAAAGCTTCTGAAGCGTGATCATCGAACAATCAAGCGTTTCATTCAAAATAGTCAACAGGGTCGCAAGAAGCGTGTGGAAAAACCAAGGCGCAAAATAACTGCCCATGAACTGAGAAAAGTCAAGCGTGCAGCTGCCAAGATGCCACTTGCCACCAGTTTGGCCATATTTCAGAGCTGCAACATCACTGGAGTGCCCAAAAGCACAAGGTGTGCAATACTCAGAGACATGGCCAAGGAAAGGCTGAAAGACGACCACCACTGAACAAGACACACAAGCTGAAACGTCAAGACTGGGCCAAGAAATATCTCAAGACTGATTTTTCTAAGGTTTTATGGACTGATGAAATGAGTGAGTCTTGATGGGCCAGATGGATGGGCCCGTGGCTGGATTGGTAAAGGGCAGAGAGCTCCAGTCCGACTCAGACACCAGCAAGGTGGAGGTGGAGTACTGGTTTGGGCTGGTATCATCAAAGATGAGCTTGTGGGGCCTTTTCGGGTTGAGGATGGAGTCAAGCTCAACTCCCAGTCCTACTGCCAGTTTCTGGAAGACACCTTCTTCAAGCAGTGGTACAGGAAGAAGTCTGCATCCTTCAAGAAAAACATGATTTTCATGCAGGACAATGCTCCATCACACGCGTCCAAGTACTCCACAGCGTGGCTGGCAAGAAAGGGTATAAAAGAAGAAAATCTAATGACATGGCCTCCTTGTTCACCTGATCTGAACCCCATTGAGAACCTGTGGTCCATTATCAAATGTGAGATTTACAAGGAGGGAAAACAGTACACCTCTCTAAACAGTGTCTGGGAGGCTATGGTTGCTGCTGCACGCAATGTTGATGGTGAACAGATCAAAACACTGACAGAATCCATGGATGGCAGGCTTTTGAGTGTCCTTGCAAAGAAAGGTGGCTATATTGGTCACTGATTTGTTTTTGTTTTGTTTTTAAATGTCAGAAATGTATATTTGTGAATGTTGAGATGTTATATTGGTTTCACTGGTAAAAATAAATAATTGAAATGGGTATATATTTGTTTTTTGTTAAGTTGCCTAATAATTATGCACAGTAATAGTCACCTGCACACACAGATATCCCCCTAAAATAGCTATAACTAAAAACAAACTAAAAACTACTTCCAAAACTATTCAGCTTTGATATTAATGAGTTTTTTGGGTTCATTGAGAACATGGTTGTTGTTCAATAATAAAATTAATCCTCAAAAATACAACTTGCCTAATAATTCTGCACTCCCTGTAGTCTCTTCAGTAGGGCTGTGGTAGCTTTCAAGCAGTTAGGAACTTGTGGGGTAGGCCCCACTGCATTTTCTTAACAAATTGCTGCCCTCACATAGAAAGCCAGAGTAGGTTTACTCTCTCTTCTTTTTCCACAGGTCTCTGAGGAGTGGCTTCCTCTCATGCCAAGTGAGCTGTCCTCCTGCTGGACAGTCAAGGGTGCAGGTAAGTGTCGTTTTATTTTCTCATAGGAGTCTCTGGCACTACAGCCGTTTTATACTGTGCCGCTTATGGGACTTTACCATCTCTGAGGCTCAGGGTGTTATGGGCAGGTAGCAGGGGACTGAGTAGCGTTTATTGAGAGAGAGAATTATTGGTGGCTCAGTTTATTTCAGGGGACATATTTTTAGAGCTGTGTTTTTTCTTTAACATGTTTATTATAGCTGACGGACCGCCTCTGATGTCACAGTAGAGGCAGAGCCTTCTTTTTCAGCTGCGTGTCTAAGAGCACGCGCTTTCCCCTCTGTCACAGCCTACAGTATTTTCTTAAACAACGGTACAACGGTGCTGCTCTGTTTTCTTTCCCATCTGCCTTCCTTCGGTTGAGTGTGCAGTGAGAGGCAGGTAAGCGCCTCAGCTTAGCTCTGAGGTTGCATAGGAGGTTTTGGGGGATATTTACTAAAGCAATATTTAAAGGTTAAAGGGACAGTCAACACCAGAATTTTTGTTGTTTTAAAAGATAGATCATTCCTTAATTACCCATTCCCCAGTTTTGCATAGCAAACACAGTTATAATAATACACATTTTACCTCTGTAATTACCTTGTATCTAAGCCTCTGCAGACTGCCCCCTTATTTCAGTTATTTTGACAGACTTGTATTTTAGCCAATCAGTGCTCACTCCACAGTAAATTCACGTGCATGAGCTCAATGTTATCTATATGAAACACATGAACTAGTGCCCTCTAATGGTGAAAAACTGTCAAAATGCATTCAGATTAGCGGCGGCCTTCAAGGTCTAAGACATTAGCATATGAACCTCCTAGGTTTAGCTTTCAAGTAAGAATACAAAGAGAACAAAGCAAAATTGGTGATTCAAGTAAATTGGAAAGTTGTTTAAAATGACATGCCCTATTTGAATCATGAAAGTTTTTTTTTGGACTTGACTGTCCCTTTAAGTTTGCCTGTGAGCTTATCAACTTTAACCTTAAAGGGACAGTAGAAGTTGCTGTCCGTTAAACAGTCAAAGATTTTGTTGGACTGTTAAGGGAATTTTTACTTGGGATACAACATTTAAAGAGACGGTATCAAAAATAAAGATTTTTTTTGTTTTGTTGTCTTTGTGTGCAAGTTGCTGGCAATATGGACCAAGAGTCTATGCCTTCCATTGGGTGCAAGCTTTGCTTGGATTACCAAGTTGAACCCCCTTTGCCTTTTTGTTCTTCTTGTATTGAAAGAACTTTAATGTATAAAGATAGACTTTTTGTTTCTGAGCCACCATTCTCTCAGGTTGAGGCTGTTCAGGCCATGCCACAGCCTTCTCAAGCGTCCCAAACTTTTTTGGCATCACATGCTGTGCCCTGCTGTTCCTCACAAAATCCTGATGGACTTTATTTGAAGGCTGAAATTGCTGTCCAGGTATCCCCATGCCATCCCCATGCTTCAGGGAAGACGTAAGAGGAAAATTAAAGAATCAGATAGTAAGGTTTCTGATCCAGTGCAAGCTAACAAAGTGGCTCTTTCACACATGTCGGAAGAGGAGGATACTTCGGTAGCCTCTGAGGGTGAAATCTCAGATTCAGATAGTATAATTCCTTCTGATGCTGAAGTGGTTTCCTTCAGGTTCAAGCTTGAACATCTTCGTGTTTTATTAAATGAGGTTTTGGCTACTTTGGACGACTCAGATACTCCTGTCGTTGTCAATCCTAAGAAATCTAGCAAGTTAAATAGATATTTTGATGTACCCTCTCCTGGAGAGGCGTTTCCAGTGCCAGACCGTTCTACGGAAATTATTGCCCGGGAATGGGGGAGACCTGGAATTCCTTTTTCTCCATCTCCAGTCTTTAGGAAGATGTTCCCGGTGGCTGACTCTATTAAAGAGTCTTGGCAAACGTTCCCCAAGGTGGAAGGGGCGATTTTCTACACTGAAAGAGCAACTATCCTCAATAGGAATAGTAGTTCTCTTGGCCAAAGACCCTATGGACAAGAAACTAGAGGCTTTCTTAAAGGAAATGTATATTCATCAGGGTTTACAATGGCAACCGGCGGTGTGTATTGCTACTGTGACAAGTGCAGCAGCTTATTGGTTTGACACTTTGTCTGAGTCCCTTCAAGCAGAAACTCCTTTGGAGGAGATACAGGATAGGATAAAGGCTCTCAAGTTAGCCAATTCCTTTATCACTGACGCTTCATTGCAGGTCATTTAAGTTGGGGGCAAAAATATCTGGTTTCGCAATTTTGGCGCATAGAACGCTATGGCTTTGTCTTTGTCAGCAGATGTTTCTTCTAATTCAAAGCTTTTGGTGATTCCTTACAAGGGAAAGACCTTGTTTGGGCTGGGTTTGGCAGAGCTAATTTCTGATATCACGGGTGGTAAAGGATCTTTTCTGCCCCAAGATAAGAACAAATCGAAAGGACGTCAGAGTAATTTTCGTTCCTTTCGTAACTTCAGAGGTAAGTCTTCCCCTTCCTCCACCAAGCAGGATCAGTCCAAGCCTTCTTGGAAGCCCAGTTAGTCTTGGAACAAGAGGATGCAATCTAAGAATCCCACAGCTGAATCTAAGTCAGCATGAAGGGTTTTCCCCCAATCCGGGATCGGATCTAGTAGGGGGCAGTCTCTCTGTTTTCTCAGGCTTGGGAACAAGATGTTCCAGACCCGTGGACAGTGAACGTAGTAACCCAGGGTTACAAGTTGGAATTCAAGACTTTTCCTGCCAGTGGCAGGTTCCACCTCTCTAGATTATCTGCAGACCAGATAATAAGAGAGGTGTTCTTGAAGTCTGTGCAGGAACTGTCCCTCCTGTGAGTGATAGTCTCAGTCCCAGTTCAGGAACAGGGTCTCGGATTCTATTCCAAACTATTTATTGTGCCCACAAAAGAGGGAACTTTCAGACTTATTCTAGATCTAAAGATCTCAACAAATTTCTCAGAGTGCCATCCTACAAGCTGGAGACTATCCGCTCCATTCTTCCTCTGGTTCAAGAGGGGTCAATTCATGACCACCATAGACCTGAAGGATGCGTACCTTCATGTTCCTAATCCAAGGGATCATCACAAGTTTCTGAGATTTGCCTATCTGGAAAAATACTTTCAATTTGTAGTACTTCCATTCGGCCTAGCCACAGCTCCCAGAATTTTCCTGGGAGCTGTGTTGGCAGTAATCCGGGCCAGGGGAATTGCAGTGGCACCTTATCTGGATGACATTCTGGTTCAGGTGCCATCTTTTCATCTAGCAAAATCTCACACCAAAATCTTGTCGTCTTTCCTTTGTTCCAATGGATGGAAGGTGAATTTGGTAAAAAAAGTTCCCTTGTTCCGTGTACAAGGGTGGTCTTCTTAGGAACCATTATAGATTCTCGATCAATGAAAATATTTCTGACAGAGGTCAGAAGAGACAAAATTCTTTCCTCTTGTCGACTGTTCGACCATCAGTAGCCCAATGTATGGATGTAATTGGTCTGATGGTGGCTTCCATGGATATAGTTCCCTTTGCTTGATTCCATTTGAGAGCGCTTCAGTTGTGCATGCTCAGTCAATGGAACAGGGATTATGCAGACCTGTCTCAGAGGATAGTTCTGGATCAATCGACAAGAGACTCTCTGCCGTGGTGGCTGTCTCAAGAACATCTGTCCCAGGGGACATGCTTTCAAAGACCCTCATCGGTGATTGTGACCACGGACGCCAGCCTGATCGGCTTGGGAGTGATCTGGGACTCGTTAAAGGCGGAAGGCATTTAGTCTCAGGAGAAATCGACTCTCCCCATAAACATTTTGGAGTTTAGAGCAATCTTTAATGCTTTGATGCCTTGGCCTCAGTTGGCTCTAGCCCATTTTATCAGGTTCCAGTCGGACAACATAGCCTTGGTGGCCTACATCAACCACTAGGGGGGAACTCAGAGTTCCTTAGCCATGAAGGAGGTGGCGCGAATCATTCAGTGGGCGGAGGCTCACAATTGTTGTCTATCTGCCATCCACATACCAGGAGTGGACAATTGGGAAGCAGATTTCCTGAGCAGACAGACTTTTCATCCCGGGGAGTGGGAACTTCATCCGGAAGTGTTCTCCAGGTTAATAACCAAATGGGGGTTATCGGAATTGGATCTGATCGCATCTCGTCAGAACGCCAAGCTCCCAAAGTATGGTTCAAGGTCGAGAGATCCTCAGGCCTTTCTGATAGATGCTTTGGCAGTTCCTTGGAACTTCAGGTTGGCATATCTGTTTCTTCTGTTTGCGCTCCTTCCACGAGTCATTACTCGGATCAAGCAGGAGAGAGTGGTGGTGATTCTAATAGATCCGGCATGGCCTCGCAGGATCTGGTATGCAGATCTAGTGGAAATGTTGGCTCTACCTCTGTGGAGACTACATCTGAGGAAGGACCTTCTTATTCAGGTGCCCTTTTGTCATCCAAATCTCGTTTCTCTGAAGCTGACTGCTTAGAGATTGAACGCTTAATTCTGTCTATGCGTGGTTTTTCTGAGTCGGTCATAGAGACCACGATTCAGGTTTGCAAGCCTGTTACTAGAAAGATTTACCATAAGATATGGCGTAAATATCTTTATTGGTGTGAATCCAAAGGCTACTCTTGGAGTAGGGTCAGGATCCCAAGTATGTTGTCCTTTCTCCAGGAAGGCTTGGAGAAGGGGTTGTCTGTCAGTACCCTGAAGGGTCAGATTTCTGCACTGTCTATTTTCTTGCACAAGCGTCTGGCGGACTTGCCAGATGTGCAATCCGTTTGTTAGGTCTTGGTCCGAATCAGGCCTGTGTGTAAATCTGTTGTTCCACCTTGGAGTCTTAATATCGTTCTCAAAATTTTGCTACAGGCTCCTTTTGAGCCTATGCATTCCATAGATATTAAGTTGTTATCTTGGAAGGTTTTGTTTCTTATTGCCATCTCTTCTGCTCCGAGGGTTTCTAAATTCTCAGCTGTTCAGTGTGATTCTCCTTATCTCATATTTCATGCAGATAAGGCTGTTCTTTGTACCAAGTTTGGTTTCCTTCCTAAGGTTGTTTCGGATAGAAAGATTAATCAGGAACTTGTTGTTCCTTCTCTCTGTTCTAATCCTTCTTCTCATAAGAAACGTTTGTTGCACAACCTAGATGTGGGGCGCGCTCTTAAATTTTATTTGCAGGCGACTACGATTTTTTTTCCCAGTCTTCAACTTTGTTTGAGTGTTTTTCTGGGAAACGCAAGGGTCAGAAAGCCACTGCCACTTCTCTTTCTCTGTGGTTGAGAAGGATTATTCGTTTGTCATATAAGACTGGTGGACAGCAGCCCCCTGAGAGAATCACAGTTCATTCCACTAGGGCTGTTTCTTCTTCTTGGGCCTTCAAGAATGAGGCCTCTGTAGAAAAGATTTGCAAGGCTGCGACTTGGTCTTCTTTGCACACTTTTTTAAAATGTGATACTTTTTTCCTCGGCTGAGGCTTCTTTTGAGAGAGAGGTTTTGCAAGCAGTGGTGCCTTCTGTTTAGGTTACCTGTCTTGTCCCTCTCTAATCATGTGTCCTCTAGCTTGGGTATTGGTTCCCAACAGTAATTGACTATTCCGTGGACTCACTGTATCTTAAGAAAGAAAACAAAATTTATGCTTACCTGATAAATTTTATTTCTTTTTGGATACGGTGAGTCCACGGCCCACCCTTTGTTTTAATACAGTTTTTTTTTTTTTTTTTTTTTTTTTTTTTTTTTTTTAATCTCAGGCACCTCTACACGTTGTGTTATTTCTTTTCTCTCCTTTTTTCCTTCGGTCAAATGACTGGGGATAGTGGGAAGGGAAGTGATGCTTAACGGCTTTGCTGTGGTGCTCTCTGTCTCCTCCTGCTGGCCAGGAGTGGTATTCCAAACAGTAATTGATGATTCCGTGGACTCGCCATATCCAGAAAGAAATACATTTATCAGGTAAGCTTTAATTTTGTTTTTGTCACTTTTAAATACATTAAACACCTGTTCATGCTGCAATTCACTTTAAGGAGTTATTGAAAGGAGGTTAAGTACATCTTGCTTTAGTGTGAACAAAAATACATTGCAGATTAGCTGCAGAGAAAACAAATCATTTTGTCAAGTTTTTAAAATGTCTCTTGAATAAAATGTTTTCCTTTTGTTCTTGGTCTAACAACACATAATTATAAGGTAAAAATGTAGCAATAAAAAAGGTGCATTACTCACAAGAACATCTTACATTCAGGAGTCTAAGCTTTGCAGGCTGGGAAAGGCTAGGGGAGAGGGTTAAAAAAACTAAACCCAGAGAGTCAGTCATCAATCAGTGCGCTGCAGCACTGCACCCTATTTGAGTGCTCTCTTCAAACAGCTTTTTACTCTGGCTGCATTCTGTTAAGGAAAACTTACAAAGTGCAGCCAGAGCACAACATTGTTTGAAGAGAAGAGACTGATGTGGAGCAGCGTTGCAAAGCGAAAGCTCTAAACGTTCCTACATGTATCATGTTCTTTCTGCAGACATGCTCCATTTTCTGTGTCGACATCACATATCACAGCATGTTCTGCCTTGGGGGTGGCTACTGTTTGCCAGTTAACCATGCTGACTTGCGGCATCTTGAGAAGTCTTGTTGTTCCTAGGCGTGCCAGAGACCTTATACATGCCAATAATTGGTGTCAATCAGTTGCTGAACTTGCCATTTTTCTATTCTATTATGTTATGAAGTGTAGCCAAGCTTTTGTCTTTCTAGTGATGTCTTTGTAGAGAGAGTACACCTTAATCCGGCAACAAACTACTGTTGTGGGAGTAAGGTTGTAATGTCTTGATCAAGGCTTCACTAGAAAGCTGAAATATCAACTAAATTAGATATTTGTGTTTGTATATATAGTTTACCAATTAGGGGAGGCACTAGTCTACTCTATATTAAACATAGCAAAAGCCAAATTTCATACCAATCCACTGGGACTAGTAGACATTTAAATCTCTCTTGTTAGGTTTTGGCAGATTTCCCTTTTTTTCTGTTTGTAACAAAATTGCAATGGCTTCGTAACACTAAAAATCTGAACAAACAACTATGTAGTACGTTGAGAATGTATGTTGTTATTGAATTGGTCTCTTAAGACTAATAATATCCTATAAAGCAAAATATTAGCATCTCATAGAGTAAAATAAATAAAAAGCTTTCCCATTTTGTAACCTTCTAATAATAATTTGAGTAATATGGTTACCTACATACTGGATTACATACATTAAATATGCCTGTTTTCCTCTTGGACAGTGAAAAGGATAAGGGTATTAATGGTTTTTCATGAATTGCGAGTCTGATTCCCCCCATATTCTCTGCGGCCTTTAAAGTCCCTCTACTGTAGAAAAAAATCTTCTTACTGCAGAGCTGTTCCAGAACATTAAACCTTATAAAAAACAGCCATCCCCAGCCACGCAGCAGTTTGAAAATGTTGAATCCATTCAGTGCCAGTTGTATTTAATATTTCTCAGTTGAACTCAAGTTCAACCCGGCTCTATAATTTTCAGTTTATTTGCCTTCCGCGTTCACGTTCGATAAAACAGTCACTGCCGGCTTGAGCCGGTTTTTCCTAACCCTTTCAGCTCTGGAGAGGTCTACATCATATTGCATTGCAATGTGTTGCAGGCCTTTCTAGAGCTCAATGGGTTAAGGACATCATAAGTCAAAGGAAGCCTCTCAGTCTGTGTGAACTGATTTGCATGGAAGGTGCAAGCACACGGCACATACATTTGCCTTGCAATGAATTGTCTTATATATTATGTGTTTATGGCTAGCATTGCTGTCTGCATCTGTTAAGCTTGATTCCCTGCATAAGCAGAGCCTTGCCCATCCTTTTTTTTTTTTTTTTTTTTTTTTAAATCAGACTTTTCAAAACAGAGCATTTTCTTTTTTAATCTACATGATCTTTTTTTTCCCCATGCATTTTTGAAAATTGTGTTCATTTGTTTCATAGGAAAATAATAATCCCTCTAGATTTTCAGCGTGTTTTGATTTATGTTCTGTTTTGTTTTTCATAGTGTTTCTAGCATCCCCGTAAAGCGCTACAGAATATGTTGTCCTTTTATAAATAAAGCATTATATATAATTACCTTTGCGTCAAGTTTAGCAGCAATGCCTGCATAATTCATACTTGCATATTTGTAACATTCAGGCATGGCACGTTCTGTGTGTTTCTATTTCTGCAATATTTAGTTGAGCTTGTGTATGTTTTGCTAAATAGCTTTATGCACTAAATGTCTAAGGCAGGGGGATAAACTGATGTATTGAGATCGGGGAGTTATAATTCTGTACTATTAAACATTATGTCTTTATAGACATAGGGTAATAAGATTATCCTGTTCCGTTATGCAATCGACTATCTCTATATTATTTTAAGGATTTGTTTTTTGGAGTGTTGGTATTTACATGAGAATTTGCTGGAGGATGCCAATGAGAAGTCAGATGGGACAGCCTGTAAGAAAACTGATGGCTGGTAGGTTGAGAATTCTCTTGAGGGGACAGGGGTCGCAGAAAACTTAGATATGAAACCCAAAAATGTTCTTTTGTGATTCCGACAGAACATATCATTTTTTAAAAAAAAGTTTACAATTTACTTCTGTTATCAAATGTGCTTTGTTGCCATGAAATTCTGTGTTTAAGAGATACCTAGGTAGGCAGCTGGAGCACTATATGGCAGGAAATAGTGCTCTTGCAAATGGATAACTTTCTAGCAAAACTGCCATATAGTCCTAAGCTTCTAAGCTTACGTCCCTGCTTTTCAAGAAAAGATACCAAGAGAACGAAGTATTGATAATAGAAGTAATTTAGAAAGTTTTTAAAACCACATGCTCGATCTGAATCATAAAAGAAAGATATTGGGTTTCATATCACTTTAGAATTTGTTTGTCATAACATCTGTTAAAGAAACATCAGGTTTTTAAATATGGCTGTATTTTTTTTCATTTACTCCTTATGAAAATTCTAAAGCTATCAAGGATTTTGTTAAATATGAACCATGGAACAGCCCAGCAGTCATTGAGTTTCCCCAGCTATAGTAGTCCTTCCTGTGCTCCTGATCTGTTAAATGTAACACAATCCCCCCAAAAATAGCACGAGCTGCTGATCAAATGTATATAAATGTTATTGCAGGACAGCCATACTAGGAGTGCAGTGGTGTAAAGAAATCCTTGGAACAGCTCTTATTTTCATCTTATACAGTAATGGTTCCGTATGTTTCTAATCTCTGCTACACAGATCATTGCTGCTCATTTCCCCCTCTAAATCTGCAGTAGTCTATAGGTCTAGGCTATATATTGTCCTGTTGGTTATATATTATTTGTGTATGTACAGAATGTTGAACCAGAAAAAAGCTTGCGTATCAGTGAACAGATTTCTGACTGTTGATGCAACTTTGGACAGATTGGCAAGTGCCTTTGAATATTTGCTTTTATGCATATTGCAAGATACTGCAGTCATGCTTGTGATGGATTCAACTGTACTGTTAACCTCTTCAGTTCTCTTTGTCGTTCAAACATGCTATTCACTTTCTCCAAGACGTTTTTTGACCGATAAATGGTTTTCATTAGATGAAGGCAGCTTAATGACATCAATTAAAATTAATACTAATGTGTAACACTATGGGAGTCAAACGAATGAATCATAGCTCTTCTGGCTCGGTGTAATTCTGCATGCGAGACTGGCGCCATGTACCAGCTGCGGGTAACAGGGATGCACTGTTATGCATGCACTGGGTGACCTTAGTAATGACATGATAGTAGTTATATTTTTAACCTCTTCAATACTGACTGCATTTGCATTGGGAACTAATTTTATAAAATTGTTTTTCTATGTTCTCACTGCAAGGAATTTCTGCCTCAGTGTCAAGGATACAGGGAGCCATTGCACCTATGCTATAACACCTAATATCTGTCTGTCTATAGGAGCTACATAACAATACCTTGTTGGCTCCCATGTAGCTGGCTCCTCACGTCTAAATACTGGCTTCTAACTTTGATATAGCAAACCCATAACTAATGGCCATGTTTTGAGTCTAGACAATCTTAATGGTTTAAATATTTGAGAACTGTTGATTATAAACACTAAACCTCTTGAGAATCTTTCTGTGATATGCTTCAGTGGAAAATACCATGAAATGATGGTTGACTATATGAGCAATTTTAAACACTTGAACATGTATTTATTACAGTTAGTGCTGTGTCCAAGCATTAAAGGGACATTGAACCCATTTTTTTCCTTTCATTATTCAGATAGAGCATGCAATTTTAAGCAACTTTCTAATTTACTCCGATTATCAAATTTTCTTCATTCTCTTGCTATCTTTATTTGAAAAAGAAGGCATCTAAGCTTTTTTTTTGTTCAGATTTCTGGGCAGCACTTTTTATTGGTGGATGAATTTATCCACCAATCAGCAAGAATAACCCAGGTTGTTCACCAAAAATGGGCTGGCATCTAAACTTACATTCTTGCATTTCAAATAAAAATACCAAGAGAACGAAGAAAATTTGCTAATAGGAGTAAATTAGAAAGTTGCTTAAAATTTCATTCTCTATCTGGATTACGAAAGAAAAAAATTGGGTCATTGTCCCTTTAAGTTTACTTTTGTCTAGTCTCTATTAATTTATAAATTAAAACGTATATCCGCATTGTAAGTTCTTTAGCATAATAATAATAATAATAATAAAAAAAAAGGCACACCTATTCTAAGTTTACGCCAAAAACACATTTTTTTTTTTGTAGGGTCGTGCACTTGAAATAAAAATCAAAAAACTTTATTTCAGGCATAAACCTATGATAGCAGTTAATGTGACTGAGCGTGCATGTGTGGGAGGTTTTATATTCATGTTTAATCATATCACTTCTTGTATGTTCACGCTTAGCTGACCTGGATTGTGAGGCCAATTTAATTGTTCTCTTAAAAAAATAAACTATGTCTATTCTGTTCATAAAGGGGTTGGAACCATGGGGGGAAAAAAAGGTTCTTCAGGTAACTAATATAAGAGGAGGATAATGATGATGATATCACAAATATAAAACATAAAGTTTAAATGGAAAAAATATCTGTCTACACACACATATATGGATATTGGATATATAGATATTGGATATATAGGTATAGAGGTAGATATAGATATTTATATCATCATCATATATTCGTTACTTGAAACTTTTTTTTTTTTTATTTCTCATGGTTCCTATCCTTTTCAGTTTAGTAAGGTGGTGAAAAATATAACTAAATTTCACTTCCCAAAATGTGTAATTAGCTCCTATTTCAGAAGCAGGCATCTCGGTGTGGAGTGAACAATAAAAGACCCTGTAGGTGGGAACTAGCCATGAATATAGTGTGACAGAGACCATTTGTAATGGAGTAATACTGCCATCTACTGGTGCAAACTTGCTGATTGTAACATTGTTCTTAACTCTTTAGGAACAAAATGTTTCCTGTTGTCAGTTCCTAATAGAGGTGGTCTGAACTATTGCAGTTTACTGCTGGTTCTTAAAAACAATCCGCAAACTGTTAACAGTCAGTATTTTACTGTCTCTTTTTAACATTTGCCTTAATGAAAGAAAATGCTATATATATATATATATATATATATATATATTCATGAAAAGCTCTAGCTGATGTCACAGGAAGCTCTACAAAATCCATTTTGGAAGTGGGCAAGGTACTATTTAAAGTATGTATTATATATTGATGTCCTTTTTACTAGCTTATATATACACTAGGTAAAAAAAATAACTGCAAAACGTCAAAATTCATTTTATAAATATTGATTGCTTTTGTTTAAGAAAGGATTTTAAAACCTAAGTCCGTCTTTCCTTATGTCTTAGACATAATATGTCAATATTGTACACATGCTCATCTAATATTTAAATATCTTGTTTACATAGTACGTAAATGTGAAATGGATTAAGGTAATGTCTGAGCAACCAAACAATCTTTTTTTTTTTTTTTACATTCTAGTTATATTTGTATGCTGTATTAATATTTTATTTATAAATAATGTTAAATATCATATTTTGTATGACACTTAAAAAAAGAAAAAGAAAAAAAGAAAAAGAAACTGCGCATTTATAAATTTCAGTACCAGCTGGGGGGAAAAAAAGCTCTCCTACTTGTCAATTAATTTGACCGAAAACTATTAGGCAACAATCATGCTTGTTGTGAGCGGCTTTTACTTAGTCTGTTGTGGTTGAATGAATCTTGTAACCATACGCAGTTCTAGTACAAAATAATGAATTTATAGTGCCATCTTGTGTCCACAATGAACCATAGCATTTTTTTTATATGTTACTTTATACATTGCAATGCGACATGTTGCTAGACAACCATTTTATATAGTTGTAGTTAATGTACTACTTGCCTAAATCCAGGGCTACATAAATAAATGTTACTTCTGTCTCTTAATATTTTGTAGTATCAGTAACTAATGAATTCCACTTGCCTAATAGCTGCCCTCATCTAACTCCACACTAACATCATTTCCACCTTTGCAGTCCCCACCTCCTGTTTCTCATCCTCCTACCCATCTAGATTGTAAGTTCCCATGGGAACAGGGCCCCCAATTCCCCCTGTATTTGTTTGTTACATTTTGTCTGGTGTCACATATTGTACTGTACTTTTATCTTTGTTACCCATAGGCAGCGCTGCGGAATCTGTTGGTGCTTTTATAAATAAATAATAGTATATTACATGTCTATATATAAATATAT
>NC_069499.1:470527091-470539591 GCF_027579735.1 Bombina bombina
AAGAAGGAAAAAAAAAAAAAAACTTACTGGTTTTTCAGAACATGGAAAAAGTTAGAAATTCACCCTGAGGCAAAAAGCATTGAAATCATTCTGCAAATCTGGTTTACGAGTCGAATGTTTTAATGAAAATAGGCCACACATATTTTACTGGTTACTAATGTGCTGTAAATATTATTTGAACGTTATCTGAAACTATGGTGGGGATGGAAAACAAAACCACCTTATTCTGTGAATTATTTTCTGTAAAAAGCATGATTGGGCCAACAGAAGCTGCTCCCATGTGGTAAATTGCCATAGAACAAGCTAACAATTTATTAAGATGTTATTCTTTCCTGAGAGAGCGCTTCTCTTCTGTAAATAGTTATTCTAAAAGAGGAGATTTCTCTAAAAAAAGAAATGTTAGATGGCAAAAGAGCATTTGTTTTAAAATAAAACTGGAATTTTATGTTTAACAGAACTAAATAGAGACTTTCTAGTATAAACACCTAGGAACCACCCCATTCTGCTCCAGATGAGGATACTTCCAGTTACTGGAGTGTACGCAAGTATGCCTGTATCTTTATCTGGAGTGGTACACGAGCACATTACATAGAAAATTAAAAAGAAAAATCATCTCTCTCTAACATACATAATAGAGCTTTTTATATTTAAATTAGAATGTCCCTTTAACTGCATAAATGTCTGCATTACCTCTATTTCTTAAACAAAAACATTCCTATTCACCTAAAGAAATCTTATTAATCTATACCTATATTATCAATTTAAAATACTTGTGTATTCCTTAAATTAAAAATTCAGTATAGAATAGCTACAGTGCTATCTTAAATCACATAAATGTATTCCTTTTCCTACAGGCAAGAACTCTTGAAGTGGAATGGCTGGGGCTACAATGATTCCAAGTTTACTTTTAATAAGAAAGGCCAAGCTGAATTCACTGGAAAAAGGTATATTGAAATGTTTTTTAATTTCAATGAATAATTTGTGTATTGTTTTAGCAATATACTTTTAACTTTTCCTTTGGGCTGTTATTACTGAAAACAAAGTTTTTGTATTTTGAGAATGAACACACAAAGCTTGACTTTTAATATGGAATGTTAGTCCACTTTCTGCAGTAATTTTGTTTGGCTTGTGAATCCAATGCAATAATACGGCAACTCCAATCAGTGTGCAGAAATAGACAGTTGGTGGCCAGTAGATGGGGCAATTGGGTTAGCAATCCTGCCTGGCGTCTACACAGCACCAACATCAATGTTCCACACAGAAAAGTTTGTCAGCCGGGTGGTTTTAAGAAGTAGCCGGATGGTGACCGTGTAATACTTTGCAATATTATAACGTTTTCTGTTATTTATAAATGTTACTTTAAAGGGACATGAAACACATATTTGCTGATTGGGTGCTGCACATAGATGCCTCGTGTGATTGGCTCACACATGTGCATTGCTATTTCTTCAACAGAGGATATCTAAAGAATGAAGCAAATTATATAATAGAAGTAAATTGGAATGCTGTTTAAAATTGTATTCTCTATCTGAATCATAAAAGAAAAAATGTGGGATTAGTGTCCCTTTAAGCTATCCAAAGCACAAGTTTATTGTATTACTTAACATAAATTAATTGAATGATATGTGCAACATAGAAAACATTTAATATTAGATATTATTTTAGCTTAAAGGGACAGTAAACCCCCAAAAATTATTTCATTATTTAGATAAATACATTTTTTTTAAAAGTTTTCAATTTACTTCTATTATCAAATTTGTTTAGTTCTCATGTTATTCTTTGTTGAAGGAATTCCTAGGTAGGTAGCGTGCATATGCCTGAAGCACTACATGACAGGAAATAGTGCTGCCATCTAGTGCTGCTGCTAATGTATAACATTGTTGCAAAACTGCTGCCATATAGTGTTGTAGACACGTGCACACTCCTGAGCTGACACCTCTGCTTTTCAACAAAGGATAACAAGGAAACGAAGAAAATTTGTTAACAGAATTAAATTGGAAAGTTGTTTAAAATTGTGTGCGCTATCTGAATTATGAAAGAAAAAATTGGGGTTTTATGTCCCTTTAATATTGGCTTAGATTTTAGCTGGGTGGTGCACCTACTAAATAGGCTCTAGTGAGAACACTGGACAACTGTTCTAAACTTGTGATTACAAAATAAAATGTAAGTGCTGCAACTTTATTGGACAAATTCTTGTCCTTTTATTGTAGTGTGTGTGAAATATGCATTTGTATGTTGTGTATAGGTTTTTCTATGCTTTGCTTTAGAATTTAAAACAAAACAATGACATGACATGCTTTAGCTTCTGTATAATGTTTGCACTATTGACAAACATGAATAAAACCCAGTGTTTAACCCTGGAAAATAAGCGCTGTAGCCCCCACTGTTCATATTCCAGAAAGTGATTTAGCAGCACCTGGAATACTTGTTATATGTGCAGTGGTCATATAGTTCCATTAAACAATATTGTTTGTATTTGTATAATGTTAAATGTTTTGTACACAGTAAAATTAAACATCACCATCACCATTGGTGTACTGCACATTTAGTATAAAAACAATCTCAGTTAGGATCACAATTTTTTAATTTTCAGTTTCTTGCCAGAAGGTGGTGCTGTAGCATAATTTTTCTTTGAACTTGAGTCCTCAAATAGGCAGTGCTAAAGGTGGAGACATGCACATATTTCAGTGAGGTCACGTATGTTATTACCCAATGAGGTCAGTTGTTTATCTATTAATCATTCTCCCTGACCAATGGTTTTTAGTTTCAGCCCACTTTACAGTCAACCAATCCAAGAGATTATGAGTACATCCCCCCTCACATAGGAAATGAGCTGCACATGATGGCACATCCCCCTAGCATAGGGAGCTGTTCTGAAGAGTCTTGTAAAGAAACACTGAATAGATTGTAACAATGAGGGTGAAATATGTTCCCACTTCAGATTATCCACATCATATTATAATTTTATAAGGAAGTTACAATAAGAATAAATTAAAAATCATAATTTTCCTAGCACACTTTTTTTTAGTTTAGTTTCCACTCACTTGTTCTAATTTCCCTCCTTTTATTTTTTTTACATTTTTTTTCTTATTTATTATTATTATTATTATCGGTTATTTGTAGAGCGCCAACAGATTCCGCAGCGCTAATTTCTTCTAGTTTTGCAGTCATGTCTACATATAACACCAAGGCAGTTTCATTTAATATAGTAACAAGATAGTAGGTAAAGTAGTACTAATTTATATACATGAATAGGGGAGTCAGGCTGTAAAAATAGTAAGAAATACACCAGGTATGGTAATTGACCTAGTTTAAACCTCATATACAGGATTAGAATGCAGACCCTTTAAATTTTATAACACTATTAGTTAAAGAAAGAGATGTGTAGTGTCAAAAATAAATAACTACATGAAAGACAGGGATTTCAGCATCCAATTTTTATTTTGGGTCAAAATAGTGTTATAAAAGTAGTACTAATGGTAAGTACCTATAGGTGCCAAATATTTTTGTAATCAACAAGCACCTGTTAGGGGGGCAAAATAGCACTAAGGAGACTCATAGAAAAATGAGTTATGAAGTCTGTAACAAAAAAAGAGTGATTTACCCCTGCAATTATTTAGGAAAAATTCTCACTGAATAATACAGGAATGATTTTTAACCATTCATACTTTATCTTTATTGGTTTAACTATTCAATCATACACATTTAAAAACACTTAAACTCTCTAGATATCAATATATAGCATATATGTGTGAATAATACCTCTGAGAATCATGTATCTAATCTATATGTGAAACATACTTGGTTTGTATGATATCAAGCAGTCCGATACAAACATAATCTTTTGTAGCCAGCTATTAATGAATTCAGAAGTAATGCTGTAACAAGGACCTGTTAATATGTGGGATGTCAGATTATGAAATTAAAGCTATCTAGCTAATACTCTATCTGTAATTATAAAGTCCTTGCTTGCACAGTCAACTTTAGCATAGCTGTTCAGTGTAATAGATTCTATCTGCTTAAAATCTCTAGATATTAATATTAAATATAGGTGTGTGAATAACACCTCTGAGAATCATGCATCTAGATATGAAAAATTGTACTTGGTTTGTATATCAAGCAGTCAGATACAAACAATATTTTTTGTAGCCGGCTATTAATGAATGAAAAAATAATGCTGTAACAAGAGGACCTGTTAATATGTTGGATGTCAGGTTGCGAGATTAAAGCTATTTAGCTAATACTCTGTCTGTAATTATAAAGTCCTTGCTCGCACAGTTAACTTTAGCACAGCTATTCAGTTTCGCTCACGCTTCCTCAGAGGGGTTCATTTAATATCTTAGTGCTTTTCACTTTGCTTTGGTTTGATAATAATTGTGTGGTGTTTTTTATCACAAATATCCAAAAATAGAAATTATACATATTTTTTTTTTTTTTTTACCTTCACTAAACCTTTTTAATACTAAATTTCTATTTCATTCTATGGATATAGCATGTATAGCCTGTTTAAATAAAAAACAAACTTTATCTACCAAAGAAATCTGATAAAGTTTTTTCTGCATTTGCGTGTGTTATCCTTTTTCTGACCTAGCTCTCTGTCTGTTCCCCTACATGATTGTGTGTGTGTGTGTGTGTGTGTGTGTGTGTGTGTGTGTGTGTGTGTAGCAAGAGTGACACTGCTCTTATTTTTTTTTTTTATATAGATATTGATATAATTTCCTGTTTATCTATCTAGAAATATATAAACACACTGCACTCTTAGGATTTAACAAAAATAGTTACATTTATTATGATATTATGGGGATTAGTGTCCCTTTCCTTAGATAATTGGAGAGGGAATCAACCAAACTATGTATATATAGTGTACAAACACTCCATTATGCTATGATTTCATCTCAAGCCAGCATTTCTATTTAGAAAGGCTGTTATAAGGTAACCATTATACTGATATGTGACAGAGAATGGAGTCTTGTGCTGTCTTATGCAAGGTTACAATCTGTTGTCATAATAATGGTAGTACAGGTATACCTCACTTTACAGCGCTTCACTTTACAGCGCTTCGCTAATACAGCGCTTTGTGGAACTGAAGGTCAACCTCCAAGGATTTTGAAACAGTGCTGTAATAATCCTGAGATTGCGAGAAAAGTGACTGGCACGATTTTGTTATGCTTAGATCACTCTGTTTTCAGCATTACAGTGCAATCTGTGTCTCAGTGCTATAGTCTGGCAAATTGTACTACAGTAATTGTCACTATTTTACAGGTACAGTATTTATTGAATACTGTGCTGTGCTAGTGTTAAACTAAACATAGCACTATTGCACCCCTAATATAAGTTAGTTCAAACACGTTTTCAAGTTTTTAAACACACTGGCAAGTGAAAAGAAAACTAAAACGGCCTTGTTTCACTTTAAGGCGGTTTTCACTTTACAGCGGGGCTCCGGTCCCTAACCCGCTGTATGAGCGGGGTATACCTGTAAATAGTAACCAATGAGTATAAAGGCCAGGAAATGTTACATTTTTAGTCTGTGTGTGTGTGTATATGTGTGTGTGTATATATATATATATATATATATATATATATATATATATATATATATATTATAATATAATATAATATAATATAATATAATATAATATAATATAATATAATATAATATAATATAATATAATATAATATAATATAATATAATATAATATAATATAATATAATATAATATAATATAATATAATATAATATAATATAATATAATATAATATAATATAATATAATATAATATAATATATATATATATATATATATATATATATATATATATATATATATATATATATATATATATATATATATATACACCTCCCAACATTTCAAAAGAGGGACACCCCCCCTCCGCGGCAAAAATTGAAGAGCAGGGGTGGGGCTTAAAAAATCATAAGACCAAAGTAATATAAATAAAATTCGAAATAAAGTCATATCTTTTAATACTCTTAGGCAGCAAATCAAACTCAAGCTCAAACCACTGGTATAGCTATGTGAGCTTTGTATTTAATTAACCTTTGCAGAGACAGTGCTAAATATTTTTATCTTAATTGGACATTTAATAATAGATTCTTTAAAACTGCTCTCTGCTTTCCTCATTAATATTCTAGATTCTGGCCTTTAAAGTTAGCAAAAATGCACAGTAACACACTACATAGCTTACACTTACATATGCGCACACACACTACATACCATACACTTACACATGCAGATACACACACACTACATAGCATACACTTACACATGCAGATACATACACACTACATTGCATACACTTACACATGTACATACACACACTACATAGCATACACTTACATATGCACACACACACACACACACACTACATAGCATACACTTACATATGCACATAAACACACTACATAGCTTACACTTATACATGCAGATCAGATACACACACACACACACACACACACACTACATAGTATACACTTACACATGCAGATACATACACACTACATTGCATACACTTGCACATGCACATACACACACACACACACACACACTACATACACTTACATATTCACATATACATACACTTACATATGCACATATACATACACACACACTACATAGCATACACTTATACATGCAGATACACACACACACATACACACACTACATAGTATACACTTATACATGCAGATACACACACTTCATAGCTTACATTTATACATGCAGACACACGCACACACTTATACATACAGAGACACGCACGCACGCACACACACCCACTACACAGCTTACACTTATACATGCAGATACACACACTTACACACTTATAGATGCAGATACACACACACACACACTACATCATATATGGGTATCTCATTGTATGGGGTTGGCAAGCACATTATCTGGCAGTCTGACGCTGCCACTTTTCGTTACCCTGGCGTTGGCACTGCTCATCCGTATAAAACTGAAGGCATGCTAGTATTCTCACCAGGGGTTAGACGTCATCACTACCAGAGGTTAGAGGTCACCATTACCTGAGGTCAGAGGGTATACATCCTTCCTACTCCTGCTTAACCCACACACCATTACTTTTCCACAATAAATCTAACCGGTATATAACCCTTTTCTCCTACATTGGTGTATCCGGTCCACGGCTTCATCCTTACTTGTGGGATATTCTCTATCCCTACAGGAAGTGGCAAAGAGAGCACACAGCAAGAGCTGTCCATATAGCTCCCCTCAGGCTCCGCCCCTCCAGTCATTCTCTTTGCCGCTCTAACTAGTAGCATCTCCACGGGGGTGGTAAAGAGTATGTGGTGTTAGTTGTAGTTTTTTATTTCTTCTATCAAGAGTTTGTTATTTTAAAATAGTGCCGGCTTGTACTATTTACTCTGCAGCAGAAAGTGATGAAGATTTCTGCTAAGAGGAATATGATTTTAGCACCAGTAACTAAAATCCATTGCTGTTCCCACGCAGGACTGTTGAAACCAGAGAACATCAGTTGGGGGGAACAGTTTGCAGGCTTCAGGTATGATCAGTCATTTTTCTAACAAGACCATGTAATGCTAGAAGACTGTCAGAAATTCCCTCTGGGATAGGTAAGCCATTTTTCTTGGACTCTGTATAAAATATGATGGCTTATATTAAGGGCTCTATGCTGGTTGACACTATTGTGGGCTTAAAAATCTATTGCTTTTGAGCATGTTTTTCACTATAATTAAGGTGTTTTTTCAGATTTTAAAACACTTTTGGGGTTTAATTTGTGCCTGGCACTTATTTGGACGCCTAATCTAGTCAGAAAGGCCCCTCCACTCTGGATTGAAGAGGGAGGAGGCCTCATTTTCGCGCCTCAATTGCGCAGTTGTTTTGCATAGGCAGTTCATGCAGCTTCACGTGGGGAGTCCAGAGGCATCAGAAAAGGCTCCAGGGAGGCTTATTTCCTACTAAAATAACCCCTAAGGAAGGTAAAGGCCACAGTGAGAAGCTGTGGCATAGTACTGTAGTGTGTTAACCGGTTAATAACTGTTATTAGCTCTGGTTTGGGCATTAAGGTGTTAATTGGTCTGAAAATTTGTGTGCAATCTTTTCAAAGCATTAAGACACTGTGGTGAAAATTTCATTAAAATCAGATGTTTATTTGATGGTTTTTTGATGTTTCAGTAATAAAGTGTGCACTTTTATTATTTAAAGAGACAGTAACGTTTTTGTCAGAAATGATTTTTATTGCATTGAAGTTCTGTTTAAGTCTGTCAAACATGTCTGACCCTTCAGATAGCCTATGTTCTGTATGTTCAAAGGCCAAGGTGGTTGCCCCATTAAATTTATGTGTGAAGTGTGCCATAGCGTCCAAACAGCTTAAGGACCATACAATCACACTTAAAGATATAGCCCAAGATGATTCTTTAGCTGAAGGTAGTGAAGATAGCTTGCTATCCTCTCCTTCTGTGTCAACACCAGCTATGCCCGCGCAAGCGATGCCCAGTACATCTAGCGCACCAATTGCGATTACTATGCAACAGTTCGCGGCAGTAATGGATAATTCTCTCTCAGCATTTTTATCCAAACTGCCAGCTTTTCCTAGGAAGCGTGACTGCTCAGTTTTAAACACAGAAAATGAGCAAGCAGACGCAGAGGATAATTTATCTGTAGTGCCCTCACATCAATCTGACTTGGCGGTGAGGGAGGGCCTGTCTGAGGGAGAAATTTCTGACACAGGAAAAGTTTCTCAGCAGGCAGAGCCTGATACCATAGCGTTTAAATTTAAGCTAGAACACCTCCGCGCCCTACTTAAGGAGGTCCTAGCTACACTTGATGATTGTGATCCTTTGGTGATCCCAGAAAAATTTTGTAAAATGGACAAATTCTTAGAGGTCCCAGTACACACTGATGCGTTTCCGATACCTAAGAGGGTGGCGGATATAGTGACTAAGGAGTGGGAGAAGCCAGGTGTACCTTTTGTTCCCCCTCCTATATTTAAGAAAATGTTCCCAATCGTTGACCCTAGAAGGGACGCGTGGCAGACGGTCCCTAAGTTAGAGGGGGCAGTTTCAACGTAAGCTAAGCGCACAACTATACCAATAGAAGACAGTTGCGCTTTCAAAGATCCTATGGATAAAAAATTAGAAGGTTTACTTAAGAAAATTTTTGTTCAACAAGGTTTTCTTCTTCAGCCAATTTCTTGCATTATTCCTGTAACCACTGCAGCTGCTTTTTGGTTTGAGGAATTAGAAAACTCGCTCCAGAAGGAGACTCCTTATGATGAAGTTATGGATAGAATTCATGCCCTGAAGTTGGTTAATTCTTTCATTACAGATGCCACTTTTCAGTTAGCTAAATTAGCGGCGAAAAAAATCTGGTTTCGCAATAGTGGCGCGTAGAGCGCTTTGGCTAAAATCGTGGTCGGCGGATGTGTCGTCCAAAACAAAATTGCTTAATATTCCTTTCAAGGGTAAGACCCTATTCGGGCCAGAGTTGAAAGAAATTATTTCAGATATCACTGGGGGAAAGGGCCATGCCCTCCCACAGGATAGACCTTTCAAAGCTAAAAATAAGTCTAATTTTCATTCCTTTCGCAATTTCAGGAACGGACCGGCTTCTACCTCTACAGCCACTAGGCAAGAGGGTAACGCACCCCAGCCCAAACCAGCATGGAAACCATTGCAAGGCTGGAACAAGGGTAAACAGGCCAAAAAGCCTGCTGCTGCTACCAAGACAGCATGAAGGGGTAGCCCCCGATCCGGGACCGGATCTAGTAGGGGGCAGACTTTCTCTCTTTGCTCAGGCCTGGGCAAGAGAGGTTCCGGACCCCTGGGCACTAGAAATTGTCTCTCAGGGGTATCTTCTAGAATTCAAGGACCTTCCTCCAAGGGGAAGGTTCCACATGTCTCGCTTATCTTTAAACCAGATAAAGAGACAGGCATTCTGACATTGCGTAGAAGACCTTTTAAAGATGGGAGTGATGCACCCAGTTCCAACAGCAGAACAAGGACTGGGATTTTACTCAAACCTGTTTGTAGTTCCCAAAAAGGAAGGAACTTTCAGGCCAATTCTGGATTTAAAGATCCTAAACAAATTCCTCAGAGTTCCATCATTCAAGATGGAAACCATTCGGACAATTTTACCAATGATCCAGGAGGGTCAATATATGACTACCGTGGACTTAAAGGATGCGTACCTGCATATTCCTATCCACAAAGATCACCATCAGTTCCTGAGGTTCGCCTTTCTGGACAAGCATTACCAGTTTGTGGCTCTTCCCTTCTGATTGGCCACTGCTCCCAGAATTTTCACAAAGGTGCTAGGGTCCCTTCTAGCGGTGCTAAGGCCAAGGGGCATTGCAGTAGCACCTTACCTAGACTACATTTTAATACAAGCGTCGTCCTTTCACAAAGCAAAGGCTCATACAGACATTGTTCTAGCCTTTCTAAGGTCTCACGGGTGGAAGGTGAACATAGAAAAAAGTTCTCTGTCCCCGTTCACAAGGGTTCCCTTCCTGGGAACAATAATAGACTCAGTAGAAATGAAGATCTTTCTGACAGAGGTCAGGAAGTTAAAACCTCTGAACACTTGTCGAGCTCTTCAATCCATTCCTCAACCCTCCATAGCTCAGTGCATGGAGGTAATAGGACTTATGGTTGCAGCAATGGACGTGATTCCATTTGCTCGAATTCATTTAAGACCATTGCAACTGTGCATGCTCAAACAGTGGAATGGGGATTATGCAGATTTGTCTCCCCAGATTCAAATGGACCAGAAAACCAGATACTCACTCCTCTGGTGGTTGTCTCTGGATCACCTGTCTCAGGGAATGAGTTTCCGCAGACCGGAGTGGATCATTGTCACGACCGACGCCAGCCTCCTAGGCTGGGGTGCGGTCTGGGAGTCCCTGAAGGCTCAGGGTCTATGGTCTCGGGAAGAATCTCTTCTCCCGATAAATATTTTGGAATTGAGAGCGATATTCAATGCGCTCCAGGCATGGCCTCAACTAGCGGAGGCCAAATTCTTCAGATTTCATTCGGACAACATGACGACTGTAGCGTACATCAATCATCAGGGGGAACAAAGAGTTCCCTGGCGATGAGGGAGGTATCCAAAATCATCAAATGGGCAGAGGATCACTCCTGCCATCTATCAGCAATTCACATCCCAGGAGTGGACAACTGGGAAGCGGATTATCTGAGTCGTCAGACTTTCCATCCGGGGGAGTGGGAACTTCGCCCAGAGGTTTTTGCCCAGTTAATTCAACTATGGGGCATTCCAGATCTGGATCTGATGGCGTCACGTCAGAACTCCAAAGTTCCACGTTACGGGTCCAGGTCCAGGGATCCCAAGGCGACATTGGTAGATGCCTTAGTAGCGCCTTGGTCGTTCAATTAAGCTTATGTCTTTCCACCGTTTCCCCTTCTCCCCCGGCTAGTAGCCAGGATCAAACAGGAGAAGGCTTTGGTAATTCTGATAGCTCCTGCGTGGCCACGCAGGACTTGGTATGCAGACCTGGTGAATATGTCATCGGTTCCACCATGGAAGCTACCTTTTGAGGCAGGACCTTCTAATTCAAGGTCCATTCGAACATCCAAACCTAGTTTCTCTGCAACTGACTGCTTGGAGATTGAACGCTTGATTCTAGCTAAGCGTGGGTTTTCGGAATCAGTTATAGATACCCTGATCCAGGCTAGAAAGCCTTTCACCAGGAAAATTTAGCATAAGATATGGCGGAAATATCTTTGTTGGTGCGAATCCAAGGGTTACTCATGGAGTAAGATTAGGATTCCAAGGATTCTATCTTTTCTCCAAGAAGGATTGGAGAAAGGTTTGTCAGCTAGTTCCTTGAAAGGACAGATATCTGCTCTGTCTGTTTTGTTACACAAGCGTCTGGCAGCAATGAATCAAGCCGGTCTATAGACCTGTGGCTCCTCCATGGAGTCTAAATTTAGTTCTTTCAGTTCTTCAAGGGGTTCCATTTGAACCTCTACATTCCATAGATATCTTGGAAAGTTTTGTTTTTGGTAGCTATTTCTTCTGCTAGAAGAGTTTCTGAATTGTCTGCTTTGCAGTGTAATTCACCTTACCTGGTGTTCCATACAGATAAGGTCGTTTTACGTACCAAACCTGGTTTTCTTCCAAAAGTGGTTTCCAATAAGAATATTAACCAGGAAATAGTTGTTCCTTCTCTGTGTCCTAATCCAGTTTCTAACAAGGAACGTCTGTTGCACAATCTGGATGTGGTTCGTGCTTTAAAGTTCTATCTAAAAGCAACTAAAGACTTCAGACAAACATCGTCCTTGTTTGTCGTCTATTCTGGCAAGAGGGGAGGTCAAAAGGCGACTGCGACCTCTCTGTCCTTCTGGCTGAAAAGCATCATCCGGTTGGCTTATGAGACTGCTGGAAGGCAGCCCCCTGAACGAATAACAGCTCACTCTACTAGAGCTGTGGCTTCCACATGGGCTTTCAAGAATGAGGCTTCTGTTGAACAGATCTGTAAGGCAGCG
>NC_069499.1:470544591-470595189 GCF_027579735.1 Bombina bombina
CCCTGCAACATGCTCATCCCTGGATGCTCACCGGCACTCACAGGAAGCTGTGCTGTCCCCAGAGTCACAGGCAGTTAACCCCAGACAGGTCTGGGTGCAGAAACCATAGGGAAAATTACAAAGCAAATTAATACAACACACAGAGAAAGTCCAGCACTCACTTACAAGCTCTCCGCTAAGATTTAAAAGCAAAAACGGATATTCTCCTTCCCAACAGGAAGCTGCAAGAGGATCACCCACAGCAGAGCTGTCTATATAGCTCCTCCCCTAACTGCCACTACCAGTCATTCGACCGAAGACAAGCAAGAGAAAGGAGAAACTATAGGGTGCAGTGGTGACTGTAGTTTAAAAATTAAAAAACACCTGCCTTAAAATGACAGGGCGGGCCGTGGACTGGATACACCACAAGAGAAATAAATTTATCAGGTAAGCATAAATTATGTTTTCTCTTGTAAGGTGTATCCAGTCCACGGATCATCCATTACTTGTGGGATACCAATACCAAAGCTATAGGACACGGATGAAGGGAGGGACAAGGCAGGCGCTTAAACGGAAGGCACCACTGCCTGCAAGACCTTTCTCCCAAAAATAGCCTCCGAAGAAGCAAAAGTATCAAATTTATAGAACTTTGAAAAAGTATGAAGCGAAGACCAAGTCGCCGCCTTACAAATCTGTTCAACAGAAGCCTCATTTTTAAAAGCCCATGTGGAAGCTACCGCTCTAGTAGAATGAGCTGTAATCCTTTCAGGAGGCTGTTGGCCAGCAGTCTCATAAGCTTAGCATATTATACTCCTTAGCCAAAAAGAAAGAGAGGTTGCCGAAGCCTTTTGGCCTCTCCTCTGTCCAGAGTAGACAACAAACAATGCAGATGTTTGACGAAAATCTTTAGTAGCTTGTAAATAAAACTTTAAAGCACGAACCACGTCAAGATTGTGTAAAAGACATTCCTTCTTTGAAGAAGGATTAGGACACAGTGACGGTACAACAATCTCCTGATTATTTTATTAGATACCACCTTAGGTAAAAAAAACAGGTTTGGTACGTAACACTACCTTATCTGCATGAAAAATGAGATAAGGGGAATCACATTGTAAAGCAGATAACTCCAAAACTCTTCGAGCCGAGGATATAGCTACTAAAAACAGAACCTTCCAGGATTAATATCTATGGAATGCAAAGGTTCAAACGGAAACCCTTGAAGAACCTTAAGAACTAAATTTAAACTCCAAGGCGGAGCAACAGGTTTAAACACAGGCTTGATTCTGACTAAAGCCTGACAGAACCTCAGCCAGACGTTTGTGCAAAAGAATAGACAGAGCAGAAATCTGTCCTTTTAAGGAACTAGCTGACAAACCCTTCTCCAATCCTTCTTGGAGAAAAGATAATATCCTAGGAATCCTGACTTTACTCCATGAGTAACCCTTGGATTCACACCAATGAAGATATTTACACCATATCTTATGATAGATTTTCCTGGTGACAGGCTTTCGCGCCTGTATTAAGGTATCAATGACCGACTCGGAGAAACCACGCTTTGATAAAATCAAGCATTCAATCTCCAAGCAGTCAGCCGCAGAGAAATTAGATTTGGATGGCTGAAAGGACCCTGAAGTAGAAGGTCCTGCCTCAGAGGCAGAGTCAATGATGGAAAGGATGACATGTCCACCAGATCTGCATACCAAGTCCTGCTTTGCCACGCAGGTGCTATCAAAATTACAGATGCTCTCTCCTGTTTGATCTTGGCAATCAGACGAGGGAGCAGAGGAAACGGTGGAAACACATAAGCCAGGTTGAAGGACCAAGGCGCTGCCATGAGATCCAGTTCTGGTTTTCCCCAACGTTGAATCAACTGTGCAAACACCTCCGGATGGAGCTCCCACTCCCCCCGGATGAAAAGTCTGACGACTTAGAAAATCTGCCTCCCAGTTCTCTACTCCTGGGATATGGATAGCTGATAGATGGCAAGAGTGAATCTCTGCCCATTGAATTATCTTTGAAACCTGAAGAGCATTGAATATCGCTCTTAGTTCCAGAATGTTTATTGCAAGGAGTGCCTCCTCCTGAGTCCACGACCCCTGAGCCTTCAGAGAGTTCCAGACTGCACCCCAGCCCAAAAGGCTGGCATCTGTTGTTACTATTGTCCAATGTGGCCTGCGGAAGGTCATACCTTTGGACAGATGGACCCGAGATAGCCACCAGAGAAGAGAATCCCTGGTCTCTTGATCCAGATTTATCTGGGTGGAAAGTGAACGAAAAGAAGAGTTCTCTATCCCCTCTCACAAGAGTTTCCTTCCTGGGAACTCTGATAGATTCTGTAGAAATAAGGATTTACCTGACAGAGGACAGGTTGTCAAAACTTCTAAATTCCTGCCGCGTTCTTTATTATACTTCTCGCCCTTCGGTGGCTCAGTGTATGGAAGTAATCGGCTTAATGGTAGCGGCAATGGACATAGTTCCGTTTGCCCGCCTACATCTCATACCGCTGCAACTCTGCATGCTCAGTCAGTGGAATGGGGATTACACAGATTTGTCCTCTCTACTAAATCTGGATAAAGAGACCAGGGATTCTCTACTCTGGTGGCTATCTCGGGTCCATCTGTCCAAAGGTATGACCTTCCGCAGGCCAGATTGGACAATAGTAACAACAGATGCCAGCCTTTTGGGCTGGGGTGCAGTCTGGAACTCTCTGAAGGCTCAGGGGTCGTGGACTCAGGAGGAGTCACTCCTTACAATAAACATTCTGGAACTAAGAGCGATATTCAATGCTCTTCAGGTTTCAAAGATAATTCAATGGGCAGAGATTCACTCTTGCCATCTATCAGCTATCCATATCCCAGGAGTAGAGAACTGGGAGGCAGATTTTTTAAGTCGTCAGACTTTTCATCCGGGGGAGTGGGAGCTCCATCCGGAGGTGTTTGCACAGTTGATTCAACGTTGGGGAAAACCTGAACTGGATCTCATGGTGTCTCGCCAGAACGCCAAGCTTCCTTGTTACGGATCCAGGTCCAGGGATCCCAAGGCAGTGCTGATAGATGCTCTAGCAGGGCCTTGGTCCTTCAACCTGGCTTATGTGTTTCCACCGTTTCCTCTGCTCCCTCGTCTGATTGCCAAGATCAAACAGGAGAGAGCATCAGTAATTTTGATAGCACCTGCGTGGCCACGCAGGACTTGGTATGCAGATCTGGTGGACATGTCATCCTTTCCACCATGGACTCTGCCTCTGAGGCAGGACCTTCTACTTCAGGGTCCTTTCAACCATCCAAATCTAATTTCTCTGCGGCTGACTGCTTGGAGATTGAACACTTGATTTTATCAAAGCGTGGTTTCTCCGAGTCGGTCATTGATACCTTAATACAGGCGCGAAAGCCTGTCACCAGGAAAATCTATCATAAGATATGGTGTAAATATCTTCATTGGTGTGAATCCAAGGGTTAATCATGGAGTAAAGTCAGGATTCCTAGGATATTATCTTTTCTCCAAGAAGGATTGGAGAAGCGTTTGTCAGCTAGTTCCTTAAAAGGACAGATTTCTGCTCTGTCTATTCTTTTGCACAAACGTCTGGCTGAGGTTCCAGACGTGCAGGCGTTTTGTCAGGCTTTAGTCAGAATCAAGCCTGTGTTTAAACCTGTTGCTCCGCCTTGGAGTTTAAATTTAGTTCTTAAGGTTCTTCAAGGGGTTCCGTTTGAACCTTTGCATTCCATAGATATTAAACTCTTATCCTGGAAGGTTCTGTTTTTAGTAGCTATCTCCTCGGCTCGAAGAGTTTCGGAGTTATCTGCTTTAAAATGTTATTCCCCTTATCTAATTTTTCATGCAGATTAGGTAGTGTTACGTACCAAACCTGTTTTTTTTTACCTAAGGTGGTATCTAATAAAAATATCAATCAGGAGATTGTTGTACCGTCACTGTGTCCTAATCCTTCTTCAAAGAAGGAACGTCTTTTACACAATCTTGACGTGGTTCGTGCTTTAAAGTTTTATTTACAAGCTACTAAAGATTTTCGTCAAACATCTGCATTGCTTGTTGTCTACTCTGGACAGAGGAGAGGCCAAAAGGCTTCAGCAACATCTCTTTCTTTTTGGCTAAGGAGTATAATACGCTTAGCTTATGAGACTGCTGGCCAGACTCCTGAAAGGATTGCAGCTCATTCTACTAGAGCGGTAGCTTCCACATGGGCTTTTAAAAATGAGGCTTCTGTTGAACAGATTTGTAAGGCGGCGACTTGGTCTTCGCTTCATACTTTTTCAAAGTTCTATAAATTTGATACTTTTGCTTCTTCTGAGGCTATTTTTGGGAGAAAGGTCTTGCAGGCAGTGGTGCCTTCCGTTGAAGCGCCTGCCTTTTCCCTCCCTTCATCCGTGTCGTATAGCTTTGGTATTGGTATCCCACAAGTAATGGATGATCCGTGGACTGGATACACCTTACGAGAGCAAACATAATTTATGCTTACCTAAGAAATTTATTTCTCTTGTGGTGTATCCAGTCCACGGCCCGCCCTGTCATTTTAAGGCAGGTGTTTTTTATTTTTAAACTACAGTCACCACTGCACCCTATAGTTTCTCCTTTCTCTTGCTTGTCTTCGGTCGAATGACTGGTAGTGGCAGTTAGGGGAGGAGCTATATAGACAGCTCTGCTGTGGGTGATCCTCTTGCAGCTTCCTGTTGGGAAGGAGAATATCCCACAAGTAATGGATGATCCGTGGACTGGATACACCACAAGAGAAATAAATTTATCAGGTAAGCATAAATTATGTTTTCATGTAATTGGCAAGAGTCCATGAGCTAGTGACATATGGGATATACAATCCTACCAGGAGGAGCAAAGTTTCCCAAACCTCAAAATGCCTATAAATACACCCTATGACGCAAGTTCGTCATTTCCTGCGTCTTAGTTGACGCCAAGTTGTTTGGCGCAAAATTATGTTTGTTATGACGCGAGTTGCGTCATTTCTGCATGTTTGTTGGTGGCAAACATTTTTTCAACTTCCTTTTGCATTGTGCTTGATACTTGGCACCATTTTTTGTTTATTTTACCTCACTTCCTATAGGCTCCTTGCCTTCTTTATGCTCAGAGGGCTATGCTTTTTTTCTCTTTTGTCAATTTTAGCATTTGCATTTTTTCCCATTCCTGAAACTGCTATATGTGGAAATAGGATATTTTTGTTTAAATGTTATTTTTTCTTTTACATTTTACAGGATGTCCCAATCTGATCCTGTCTCAAAAGCTGCTGTAGCAACTATGCTGCCTGAACACAGTTCTACCAAAGCTAAGTGTATCTGTTGTAAGATAGTGGAGATTATATCTCCAGCTGTAGTATGTAACAGTTGTCATGATAAGCTTTTGCATGCAGAAAAGCTTTCTATTAGTGCTAGTACAGTATCTGTTGTTCCTTCAGCATCTAAAGTACATGATATCCCTGTTGATATGAAAAATTATATTGCTGATGCGATACAGAAGGCAATGTCTGCTATTCTGCCTTCAAATAAACGTAAAAGGTGTTTTCAGACATTAACACTGATAAATCATCTTATATTTTTAAGATCGAGTATATTTGTTCCTTGTTAAAAGAAGTGTTGATAACTTTGGATATTGAGGAGTCTGGTCCTCTTGATAATAAATCCAGTAAACGTTTAAATTCTGTCTTTAACGTAAACCTCCTGTGACTACTCCTGAGGTGTTTCCTGTTTTTGTTATTGCTAAGGAATGGTCTAAGCTTGGTATTTCTTTTGTTCCTTCTTCAAGGTTTAAAAAGTTGTATCCTTTGCCAGTGGCTAAATTAGAGTTTTGGGGAAAAGTCCCTAAGTTTGATGGGGCTATTTCTACTCTTGCTAAACGTACTACTATTCCTATGGAAGATAGTACTTCTTTTAAGGATCCTTTAGATAGGAACATTTGAATCTTCTCTAAGGAAGGCTTATTTACATTCTGGCTATATTCTCAGAAGAGTTTCTGAATTGTCTGCTCTCTCTTGTGAGTCTCCTTTTCTGATTTTCCATCATGCTAAGGCTGTTTTGGCGTACTTCGTTTAAATTTCTTCCTAAGGTTGTGAATTCTAACAACATTAGTAGTGTAACTGTTGTTCCTTCCTTGTGTCCTAATCCTAAGAATACTCTTGAAAGATCTTTACATTCTTTGGAGCTTTAAAATATTATGTCGAAGCTACTAAAGACTTCAGGAAGACTTCTAGTCTGTTGTTTTTTTCTGGTCCTAGGAAAGGTCAGAAAGCATCTGCCATTTCTTTGGCATCTTGGTTAAAACTTTTGATTCACAAGGCTTATTTGGAGATGGGACAGTCTCCGACTCAGAGAATTACAGCTCATTCTACTAGATCAGTCGCCACTTCTTGGGCTTTTAAGAATGAAGTTTCGGTTGGTCAGATTTGCAAAGCAGCAACTTGGTCTTCTTTGCATACATTTACTAAATTTTACCATTTTGATGTATTTGCTTCTTCTGAAGCAGTCTTTGGTAGAAAAGTTCTTCAGGCAGCTGTCTGTTTGATTCTTCTGCATATGATTTAAGTTTCTTTGAAATTTATGTAAAATTTTTTTTTTTGTGGATTTATTTTTTTCAGCGGAAATAGCTGTTTCTTTCATGTAATTGGCAAGAATCCATGAGCTAGTGTTGTATGGGATCTACAATCCTACCAGGAGGGGCAAAGTTTCCCAAACCTCAAAATGCCTGTAAATACACCCCTTACCACACCCACAATTCAGTTTTACAAACTTTGCCTCCAATGGAGGAGGTGAATTAAGGTTGTGCTTGATTTTCTTCTGTGATATGCGCTTCTCAGCATTTTGAAGCCTGATTCTTCTCAGAGTACAGTGAATGTCAGAGGGACGTGAAGGGAGTATCACCTATTGAATTCTATGGTTTTCCTCGCGGGAAATCTTTTCATAGGTTCTCTGTTATCGGTCATAGAGCTCCTACCTCCCTTTTCAGATCGATGATATACTCTCATATTCCATTACCTCTACTGATAACTGTTTCAGTACTGGTTTGGCTATCTGCTATATGTGGATGGTTGTCTTTAGGTAAGTGTTTTTATTTCTTAAAGACACTCTCAGCTATGGTTTGGCACTTTATGTATTAATGTAAAGTTCTAAATATATGTATTGTATTTGCCATGAGTAAGGTTTATGTATATTTCCTTTTGCAGACTATCAGTTTCAAAATTGGGAAAAACATATTTAGGAAGTAATTTTTTCTTACCTGGGGTATAGTCTTTTCTTCAAAATTGACTGTTTTAATAAATTTTTGCGTGCAAAATTTAGGTTTGCGAGGCCGCAAAATGCTGATATTTATTTTGTCATTCTTGGCGTGAGAATTTTTTTGGCGCAAAGGTACGTTCGGTGACGCAAATTCGTCATTTCCAGCATCTTAGTTGACGCCAGGTTTCCTTGCACAAGATTGCATCCGTTATGACGCGAGTTGCGTCATTTGCAGATGTTGTTAACGCCAAAAAAAATTTGTTTTGCGTTGCTCGTCATACTTGGCGACAAATAATTTTATTATTTAAACCCCACTTCCTATATGCCTCTTGCCTTTTTTTATGCTCAGAGGGCTATCCTGTTTGCATTTTTTCCCATTCCTGAAACTGCTATATAAAGAAATTGATAATTTTGCTTTTTTCTCTAACATTTGCAGTCTCAGTCTGATCCTGTCTCAGAAACCACTGTTGGATTCCTGCTGCCTGATAACATTTCAACCAAAGATAAGTGTATCTGTTGTAAGTTAGCAGAGATTATATCTCCAACTGTAGTATGTAACAGTTGTCATGATAAGCTTTTACATGCAGAGAATGTATCCATCAGTACTAGTACTATGCCTGTTGTTCCTTCAACATCTAATGTACATGATATCCCTGTGAATATAAAAGATTTTATTGCTGATGCGATTCAGAAGGCTTTGTCTGCCATTCCGCCTTCTAATAAACGTTAAAGGTTTTTTAAATCTTCTCATAAAGATGATGAATTTTCAAATGACCAAATACATATTGAATTATCCTCCTCTGATGAGGATCTATCTGATTTAGAAGATCCTACCTCAGATATTGACACTGACAAAACTACTTATCTCTTTAAGATGGAGTATATTCGGTCCTTGTTGAAAGAAGTGTTAATTACTTTGGATATTGGGGAAACTAGTCCTCTTGATATTAAAACTATTAAACGTTTAAATTCTGTTTATAAACCTCCTGTGGTTACTCCAGAGGTTTTTCCAGTTCCTGATGCTATTTCTGATATGATTTCAAAGGAATGGAATAGGCCTGGTGGTACTTTCATTCCTTCTTCTAGGTTTAAAAAGTTGTATCCTTTACCAGCAGCCAGATTGGAGTTTTGGGAAAAAAATCCCCAAAGTTGATGGGGCTATTTATACTCTTGCCAAACGTACTACTATCCCTTTGGAAGATCATACTTCCTTTAAGGATCCTTTAGATAGGAAACTTGAATCTTATGTAAGGAAAGCTTATTTATTTTCTGGCTATCTTCTCCAGCCTGCAATTTCTATAGCTGATGTTGCGGCTGCATCAACCTTCTGGTTGGAAAGCTTAGCGCAACAGGAAACAGATTCTGATTTTTCTAGCATTGTTCGCTTGCTTCAACATGCTAATCATTTTATCTGTGATGCTATTTTTGATATCATCAAAAGTGATGTTAAATCTATGTCTAGCTATTTTAGCTAGAAGAGCTTTGTGGCTCAAATATTGGAATGCTGACATAGTATCTAAGTCTAGATTACTATCTCTTTCTTTCCAAGGTAACAATTTATTTGGTTTCAATTGGATTCAATTATTTCAACTGTCACTGGGGGAGGGAGTTTTTTTACCTCAGGATAAACGATCTAAAGGTAAATCTAAAGCTTCTAATAATTTTCGTTACTTTCGACAGAATACGGAACAGAAACCAAATCTTTCCCCCAAAGAGTCTGGTTCCAATTGGAAGCCTTCTTCATGTTGGAATAAATCCAAGCCTTTTAAGAAACAAAAGCCAGCCCCCAAGTCTGCATGATGGTGCGGCCCTCATTCCAGTTCAGCTGGTGGTGGGGGGGGGGCATATTAAATTTTTTCCAGAACATTTGGGCAGATTCTGTCCAAAATCGTTGGATTCAGAGCATTGTCTCTCAAGGGTATCGAATAGAATTCAGAATGAGACCTCCTGTGAGAAGATTTTTTCTCACACATTCCAGCAAATCCAGTGAAGGCTCAGGCTTTTCTGAAGTGTTTCAGAGCTAGAGCTTTCAAGGGTAATTATACCAGTTCCGTTTCAGGAACAGGGTCTGGGATTTTATTCAAATCTATTCATTGTCCCAAAGAAAGAAAATTCATTCAGGCCAGTTCTGGATCTGAAATTTTTTAACCGTTTTGTAAAAGTACCAACTTTCAATATGGTGACTGAGGACTATTTTGCCTTTTGTCCAGCAAGGTCATATGTCCACAATAGACTTACAAGATGCATATCTTCAAATTCCTATTCATCCAGACCACTATCCGTTTCTGAGATTCTCTTTTCTATTTATTATTATTATTATTATTATTATTATTATCGGTTATTTGTAGAGCGCCAACAGATTCCGCAGCGCTATTAACAAAGGCGGAGTACAAAACAAACAGTTATTGGGATCAAATGGGTAGAGGGCCCTGCCAAGAGTTGCACTGTTGTAGTCAGCTCTTGAGAAGGTGATCAACAAACAGCTGGACTCTTAAGCTTACATGCTAGGGGGGTTCAGGGGATAGCAATGGAGGAGAGGAACTGGTATAAAGAAAGGTTAGCGTAGGTTGTATGCATCCCTGAACAGTAGAGTCTTTAGGGAGCACTTGAAGCTTTTAAAACTAGAAGAGAGTCTTGTGGAGCGAGGCAGAGAGAGCCACAAGATGGGAGCCAGTCTGGAGAAGTCCTGTAAATGGGAGTGTGATGAGGTGACGAGAGGAGGAGAGTAGGAGGTCGTGAGCAGAGCGAAGGGGACGAGAGGGAGAGTATCTGAAGACAAGGTCTGAGATATAGGGGGGAGCAGTGCAGTTGAGGGCTTTGTATGTCAGAGTGAGAATTTTGTGTTTGATCCTAGAGGCAAGAGGAAGCCAGTGAAGAGATTGGCAGAGAGGTGCAGCAGATGAAGAGCGACTTGTAAGGAAGATGAGTCTGGCAGAGGCATTCATTAAGGATTGTAAAGGAGCTAGGTGGCAGGTGGGGAGACCAGTGAGGACAGAGTTGCAGTAATCGAGGCGGGAGAGGATGAGAGAGTGGATTAAAACCTTAGTTGTGTCTTGTGTAAGGAAGTGTCTAATTTTTAGAGATGTTTTTAAGGTGGGAGCGGCAGGCTTTAGCCAAAGACTGAATGTGAGGAGTGAAGGAAAGATCTGAGTCAAATATGACACAGAGACATCGGGCATGCGGGGTAGGGGTAATGATGGAGTTGTCGACAGTTATAGAGAGATTGGGGGTGGAGACTTTTGAAGAAGGGGGAAAATAAGGAGCTCGGTTTTGGAGAAATTTAGCTTGAGGTAGTGAGAGGACATCCAGTTGGAGATGTGAGAAAGACAGTTAGTGACACGGGTTAGCAAGGAAGGAGAAAGGTCTGGTGCAGAGAAGTAGATTTGGGTGTCGTCAGCATACAAATGATATTGTAAACCATGGGACTTTATTAGGGAACCTAGTGATGACGTGTAGATTGAGAAGAGAAGGGGACCGAGGACAGAGCCTTGCGGTACTCTGACAGAAAGTGGTAACGAGGCAGAGGAGGCCCCAGAGAAGGCTACACTAAAGGTACGGTTTGACAGGTAGGAAGAGAGCCACAAGAGGGCTGTGTCACATATACCGAAGGATTGGGGGGTTTGGAGCAAGAGAGGGTGGTCAACAGTGTCAAAGGCTGCGGACAGATCAAGGAGAATAATCAGAGAGAAGTGGCCTTTTGATTTTGCTGTAAGTAGGTCATTGGTAACCTTAACAATTGCTGTTTCTGTGGAGTGATGGGGATGAAATCCAGATTGCAATGGGTCAAGGAGGGAGTTTATTGTAAGGAAATGGGATAGGCGTGCATAAGCTAGTTTTTCTAGAAGCTTTGTTGCAAGAGGGAGGAGGGAAATAGGGCGGTAGTTGGATGGGGAGGTAGGATCAAGGTAAGGTTTTTTGAGTATAGGTGTGACCAGTGCATGTTTCAGCAATGTGGGACATATACCGGTGCTGAAGGAGAGGTTGAAAGTGTGTGTGAGTATAGGGTTAAGGGTGGCAGAGAGGGAGGGGAGTAGCTGTGAGGGGATAGGGTCAAGGGGACAGGTAGTGAGGTGAGAGCGCAGTATAAGTTCCGAAACTTCTTCTTCAGTAACAGGGGAGAATGAGCTAAGTTTAAGGTTATGTGGGTTGTGGTTGATTGAGAGCATTTGAGGGGGTGAGAGAATGGAATTATGTTGAGAGCTGATTTCATTTCTGATGGAGTTGATTTTGTTATTGAAGTGGTTGGCAAAGTCTTGAGCTGATAGAGAAGTTTTATTAGGAGGTGGGGGAGGGCGGAGAAGAGTATTGAAAGTGGAGAACAAATGTTTTGGGTTTGAAGAAAGATTAGAGATAAGAGTAGAGAAGTAGTGTTGCTTATGGAAATTAAGTAGTAGGAGTTCAAGATAAATTTGTAGTGTTGACTCAGGATCACCTGTCTTAGGGAATGAGTTTCCGCAGACCAGAGTGTGTCATTGTCACGACCGCCGCCAGTCTATTAGGCTGGGGCGCGGTCTGGGATTCCCTGAAAGCTCAGGGTCTATGGTCTCGGGAAGAGTCTCTTCTTCCGATAAACATCCTGGAACTGAGAGCGATATTCAATGCTCTCCGGGCTTGGCCTCAACTAGCAAAGGCCGGATTCATAAGATTCCAGTCGGACAACATGACGACTGTAGCTTACATCAACCATCAGGGAGGAACAAAGAGTTCCTTGGCGATGAGAGAGGTATCCAAGATCATCAAATGGGCGGAGGATCACTCCTGCCATCTATCTGCAATTCACATCCCAGGAGTAGACAACTGGGAGGCGGATTATCTGAGTCGTCAGACTTTCCATCCGGGGGAGTGGGAACTCCACCCGGAGGTCTTTGCCCAGTTAACCCAATTATGGGGCATTCCAGACATGGATCTGATGGCGTCTCGTCAGAACTTCAAGGTTCCTTGCTACGGGTCCAGATCCAGGGATCCCAAGGCGACTCTAGTGGATGCATTAGTGGCGCCTTGGTCGTTCAACCTAGCTTATGTGTTTCCACCGTTTCCTCTCCTTCCCAGGCTCGTAGCCAGGATCAAACAGGAAAAGGCCTCGGTGATTCTGATAGCTCCTGCGTGGCCACGCAGGACTTGGTATGCAGACCTGGTGAATATGTCATCGGCTCCACCATGGAAGCTACCTTTGAGACAGGATCTTCTAGTACAAGGTCCATTCGAACATCCAAATCTAGTTTCTTGATTTTATCCAAGCGTGGGTTTTCAAATTCAGTGATAGATACTCTGGTTCAAGCCAGAAAACCTGTGACTAGAAAGATTTACCATAAAATATGGAAAAAATATATCTGTTGGTGTGAATCCAAGGGATTCTCCTGGAGTAAGATTAAAATTCCTAAGATACTCTCCTTTCTCCAAGAAGGTTTGGATAAAGGGTTGTCAGCGAGTTCCCTAAAAGGACAGATTTCTGCTTTATCTGTGTTGTTACACAAACGTCTGGCAGCTGTGCCAGATGTACAAGCTTTTGTACAGGCTTTGGTCAGAATCAAACCTGTTTACAGACCCATGACTCCTCCTTGGAGTCATGGGTCCACAGATTTCTGCTTTATCTGTGTTGTTACACAAACGACTGGCAGCTGTGCCAGATGTACAAGCTTTTGTACAGGCTTTGGTCAGAATCAAACCTGTTTACAGAACCATGACTCCTCCTTGGAGTCTAAATTTAGTTCTTTCAGTTCTTCATGGGGTTCCGTTTGAACCTTTACATTCCATAGATATCAAGTTACTATCTTGGAAAGTTCTGTTTTTGGTTGCTACTTCTTCTGCTAGAAGAGTTTCTGAATTATCTGCTTTGCAGTGTGATCCACCTTATCTAGTGTTCCATTCAGATAAGGTTGTTTTGCGTACTAAACCTGGTTTTCTTCCAAAAGTAGTTTCCAACAAGAATATTAACCAGGAAATAGTTGTTCCTTCTCTGTGTCCAAATCCAGTTTCAAAGAAGGAATGTTTGCTACACAATTTAGATGTGGTCCGTGCTTTAAAGTTCTATTTAGACGCAACAAAGGATTATAGACAAACTTCATCTTTGTTTGTTGTTTATTCTGGTAAGAGGAGAGGACAAAAAGCTACTGCTACCTCTCTTTCTGGCTGAAAAGCATCATCCGATTGGCTTATGAGACTGCCGGACGGCATCCTCCTGAACGAATCACAGCTCACTCTACTAGGGCTGTGGCTTCCACATGGGCCTTCAAGAACGAGGCTTCTGTTGATCAGATATGTAAGGCAGCGACTTGGTCTTCTCTGCACACTTTTGCCAAATTCTACAAATTTGATACTTTTGCTTCTTCAGAGGCTATTTTTGGGAGCAAGGTTTTGCAAGCCGTGGTGCCTTCCGTTTAGGTAACCTGATTTGCTCCCTCCCTTCATCCGTGTCCTAAAGCTTTGGTATTGGTTCCCACAAGTAATGGATGACGCCGTGGACCGGACACACCAATGTTGGAGAAAACAGAATTTATGCTTACCTGATAAATTACTTTCTCCAACGGTGTGTCCGGTCCACGGCCCGCCCTGGTTTTTTAATCAGGTTTGTTAAATTTCTTTCTCTATACACTACAGTCACCATGGCACCCTATAGTTTCTCCTTTTTTTCTCCTAACCGTCGGTCGAATGACTGGGGGGCGGAGCCTGAGTAGGGGCTATATGGGCAGCTTTTGCTGTGCTCTTTGCCATTTCCTGTTGGGGAAGAGAATATTCCCACAAGTAATGGATGACGCTGTGGACCGGACACACCGTTGGAGAAAGTAATTTATCCCGTTGGAGAAAGTAATTTATCAGGTAAGCATAAATTCTGTTTTTTTCAAAAGTTCTCGATGCCCTACTCTCTGTAATCAGAGAAAAGGATATTGCTGTGTTTCCTTATTTGGACGATATCTTGGTACTAGCTCAGTCTTTACATTCTGCAGAATCTCACACAAATCAACTAGTGTTGCTTCTTCAAAGACATGGTTGGAGGATCAATTTACCAAAAAGTTCTTTGATTCCTCAGACAAGGGTCACCTTTTTAGGTTTCCAGATAGATTCAGTGTCTGACTCTTTCTCTAACAGACAAGAGATGAATAAAATTGGTTTCAGCTTGTAGGAACCTTCAGTCTCAGTCATTCCCTTCAGTGGCTTTGTGCATGGAAGTTTTAGGTTTCATGACTGCAGCATCGGACGCAATCCCCTTTGCTCATTTTCATATGAGACCTCTCCAGCTTTGTATGCTGAATAAATGGTGCAGAGATTATACAAAAATATCACAATTAATATCCTTAAATCCCAATGTTCGACTCTCTCTGACTTGGTGGTTAGACCACCATCGCATAATTCAAGGGGCCTCCTTTGTTCTTCCAACCTGGACTGTAATTACAACAGATGCAAGTCTTTCAGGTTGGGGAGCTGTCTGGGGATCTCTGACAGCACAAGGGGTTTGGAAATTTCAAGAGGCGAGGTTACCAATCAATATTTTAGAACTCCGTGCTATTTTCAGGGCTTTTCAGGTTTGACCTCTATTGAAGAGAGAACCATTCATTTGTTTTCAGACTGACAATGTCACAACTGTGGCGTGGCATATGTCAATCATCAGGGTGGGACTCGCTGTCCCCTAGCTATGAAAGAAGTATCTCAGATACTTGCTTGGGCGGAATCCAGCTCTTGTCTAATTTCTGCGGTACATATCCCAGGTGTAGACAATTGTAAAGTGGATTATCTCAGCCGTCAGACTTTACATACGGGGGAGTGGTCACTCCATCCAGATGTTTTTTCAGATTGTTCAGATGTGGGTTCTTCCAGAAATAGATCTGATGGCTTCCCATCTGATCAAGAAACGTCCCAGGTACCTGTCCAGGTCCAGGGATCCTCAGGCGAAGTCGGTGGATGCGTTAGCAGTTCCTTGGTTTTACCAACGAGCTTATATCTTCCCGCCCTCTACTTCTTCTTCCAAAGGTAATCTCCAAGATCATCATGGAACATTTGTTTGTGTTTCTGGTAGCACCAGCATGGCCTCACAGGTTCTGGTATGTGGACCTTGTCCCAATGTCCAGTTGTCAACCATTGCCACTTCCTTTAAGACCAGATCTTCTGTCTCAAGGACCGTTTTTCCATCAGTATCTCAAATCATTAAATTTGACGGTATGGAAATTGAACGCTTAGTGCTTAGTCATAGAGGTTTCTCTGAGTTTGGAAGACTTATATTTCATGGTGTTCTTTTCAAAAATTCTCCTGGCATTCTTTTAGAATTCCTAGAATTTTACAGTTTCTTCAGGATGGTTTGGATAAAGGTTTGTCTGCAAGTTCCTTGAAGGGACAAATTTCTGCTCTTTCTGTTTTATTTCACAGAAATATTGCTAAACTTCCTGATATTCACTGTTTTGTTCAGGCTTTGGTCCATCATATCAAGCCTGTCATTAATAAATCTCTTCTCCTTGGAGTCTTAATTTGGTTCTGAGAGCTTTACAGGCTCCTCAGTTTGAGCCTATGCATTCTTTGGATATTAAACTATTTTCTTGGAAAGTGTTGTTCCTTTTGGCTATCTCTTCTGCTAGAAAAGTTTCTGAATTATCTGCTCTTTCTTGTGAGTCACCTTTTTCTGAATTTTCATCAAGATAAGGCAGTTTTGTGTACTTCATTTAATTTTTACCTAAAGTTGTGAATTCTAACAACTTTAATAGGGAAATTGTTGTCCCATCTTTGTGTCCTAATCCTAAGAATTCTTTGGAGAGATCCTTACGTTCTCTGGATGTTGTAAGAGCTTTGAAATATTATGTTGAAGCTACTAAATATTTCAGGAAGACTTCTAGTCTATTTGTTGTCTTTTTCTGGTTCTAGGAAAGGTCAGAAAGCTTCTGCCATTTCCTTGGCATCTTGGTTAAAGCTTTTAATTCATAAGGCTTATGTGGAGTTGGGTCAGGCCCCGCCTCAGAGAATCACAGCTCATTCTACTAGATCAGTCTCCACTTTGTGGGCTTTTAAGAATGAAGCTTCAGTTGATCAGATTTGCAAAGCAGCAACTTGGTCTTCTTTGCATACATTTACTAAATTCTACCATTTTGATGTATTTGCCTCTTCTGAAGCAGTTTTTGGTAGAAAAGTTCTTCAGGCAGCTGTTTTAGTTTGATTCCTCTGCTTATGTTTTAAGTTTTTTTCTTTTCAATTATAAGAAAAACGTATTCTTTTGGTTGTGGATTTAATTTTTCAGTGGAAAATGGCTGTTTTTATTTTATCCCTCCCTCTCCATTGACTCTTCTGTGGAGTTCCACATCTTGGGTATTACTATCCCATACGTCACTAGCTCATGGACTCTTGCCAATTACATGAAAGAATACATAATTTATGTAAGAACTTGCCTGATAAATTCATTTCTTTCATATTGGCAAGAGTCCATGAGACCCACCCTTTTTATGGTGGTTATGTTTTTTTGTATAAAGCACAATTATATTTCCAGTTCCTTTTTTGATGCTTTTTACTCCTTTTTACTCCTTTTTCTATCACCCCACTACTTGGCTATAAATTAAACTGAATTGTGGGTGTGGTGATGGGTGTATTTATAGGCATTTTGAGGTTTGGGAAACTTTGCCCCTCCTGGTATGATTGTATATCCTATACGTCACTAGCTCATGGACTCTTGCCAATATGAAAGAAATTAATTTATCAGGTAAGTTCTTACATAAATTTATGTTTTTTTTAATTTTATCCCTCCCTCTCTAGTAACTCTTCTGTGGTCTTCCACATCTTAGGTATTTCTATCCCATACGTCACTAGCTCATGGACTCTTGCCAATTACATGGTTATGATTTGTGTATAAAAAGCACAATTTTATTTCCAGTTCCTCTTTTTGTATGCTTTTTTACTCCTTATTTTATCACCCCACTACTTGGCTATTCGTTAAACTGAATTGTGGGTGTGGTGAGGGGTGTATTTATAGGCATTTTGAGGTTTGGGAAAGTTTGCCCCTCCTGGTAGGATTGTATATCCCATACGTCACTAGCTCATGGACTCTTGCCAATATGAAAAAAATGAATTTATCAGGTTCTTACATAAATTATGTTTTCCAAGTATGATGTGTGGCTGCTTAGTTTCAAATCAAGCTGTCAATTCCTGTCATAGTAGGTCATTTTTGTGTCAAACTTTTTTCTGAGAAAGAATAGTAAGAGATTTATTAATATCAGGCATAAATTTTATATGAATGGATCCTACAGGTCGGCAATATATTTCATATTAGTGACTGATAACAGCTTGGTAGTAAAGATATGTTACAGATTAAGATGTATAGCACATGGCATTATAGAAAAACTGGAAGTTAACAGCACTTGCAGCTAGAGCTTATTGGTTTGAGGCCTTTTTATGTGAATATAAGAATCTTTATTGCCTCCTCTGTTGTTCAGATCTTGTGTGTGCTCTTTCCATTACTGCTTCTCCACATAACACTGTGTTCACATTTTACTAGACCTTGGGAGAGCAACCTATAGAGTGAGGCCTCTGGCACGGCACAATGACTTTACATGGCATGCAATGCAGTGGCTTACAGCACTCCATAGGTGTGGTTCCTTTTGTGCAAACTAACCAGTGAAGAGTCAAACGATACTTAAACAAGATTTGTTCTAAACATTTTGTCATATTTGTTGTGAATTAGAATCAGTTGGGAGATTATTAATTCTTCTAAATTATTTTCCAATTAATGAATTACAGGGACATGAAAATCTAAATTAAACTATCATAGTGTGCAATTTGAATCAATTTTCCAGTTTACATCTGTTACCAAATTTACTTTTCTTTCATCAGATGTTGAGAGTCCACGAGTACTCACGTGTGGGAATTCCTGTCCCAACCTCTAGGTAGAGGCAAAACACACCCCAACCTACCAGAGCTTTAAATACCTCCCACATCCCCTGAATCCTCCGTAATTTATTTTACCTCCTTGATGAAGTGCCATATAAGTTGATGTGTTGATCTACTTGTTGTTAAGAGGGGTTTCTAAATGATCTGCCTCACAGTGCCCTCTTGGTAAGAAGGTTTAAAAAAGACAGAAGTCCATAGAGTTCAACCTTTACAAATCTTAGTATACTTACAAAAAAGCTCCAGTTAATCTTACGTTGAATCCCATATAAAAGGTGACCCATTTAACACTAGCAGTCATATCCCTGAATTCTGTTTCTAGACAGAAATGTATCTAAACAATTTTTAAATGTGTCTGTTTTGGCATTTACTACATCCTCAGGTAATGAGTTCCACAATTTGATTGCTCTTACAGTGAAAAAACATTTATGTTGCAGGAGATTAAATCTCCTTTCCTCCAGCCTTAAATTGTGACCTCTTGTCCTTTAGTGCAAGCTGGTCAGTGTATGTCTACCATAGACTTAAAAGGATATTTATTTACATATTCCTATTCACAGGGATCATGTCAGGTTCCTGGGATTTGTTTTCTAGACTAGCATTATCAGTTTGTGGCTCTTCCGTCCAATCGGCTATAGCACCTAGAGTTTTTGCAAAGGTTCTAGGAGCTCTGTTTGTGGTTCGAGTTAAAGGAATCTATGTAGTTCCTTACTTGGATAATCTTTTGGTACAGGCACCCTTTTTTTTAATCTTGCTGTGTCCCATACACTGACAGATCAGCGCAGTCTAAAGTTACAATAGGCCTACGCTCATCTTCATAGTTAAATTTGCCAGATTTCATTTTTAGTCCCTCCAATTGAAAACATTGTGTTAGCGGAATGGGAACTACAAGGATCTTTCTCAAAAAATCTGGCTAGATCACGGGTTAAGAGAGTCTCTAACTTGGTGGTAGACCATTTCTTGGTTCGGGGGCCTCTTTTCTTCTGCCAGTGTGGGCAGTGATTGCCACAGATGCCACCTTTTTAGGGTTAGGTGCAATCTTGGGGTATTGGAGAGAGCAGGGAGTGTGGTCTTCTCAGGAGGCAAAGTTGACCATAAACTTTTTTTTTCAAATTATTCTAGTCAGTCAAGGTCACGGCAGTGGCTAACAACTGGTTTACAATAATTATAAGGAAGGAACTTGCAGCTCCTTGGCAATGAGGGAAGTTTTCTGCATCCACTTTCGAGGTGTCAACAGTTGGGAGGCAGACTTTCTCAGGATGGGCATTACACCAGCTTGTATTACTTTAGAGGTTTTATGACAACTTTCCAATGTACTTTTATCACCAATTTTGCTTTGTTCACTTGGTTTTCTTAGTTGAAAGGTAAACCTATACTAATTTCTTAGACCTTGAAGGCCGCCTCCAATCTAAATGCATTTTGACAGTTTTTCACCACTAGAGGACATTAGTTCATGTGTTTCAGATAGATAACATTGAGCTCATGCACGTGAAGTTACCTAGGAGTGAGCACTGATTGGCTAAATTGCAAGTCTGTCAAAAGAACTGAAATAAGGGGGCAGTTTGCAGAGGCATAGATACAAGGTAATTACAGAGGTAAAACGTGTATTATAATAACTGTCGGTTATGCAAAACTGGGGAATGGGTAATAAAGGGATTATCTATCTTTTTAAACAAAAATAATTCTGGTGTTGCTTGTCCCTTTAAGATATGTGCCATGAAAAATAAATAAAACTTAAAATCCTTCTAAAATTTATGAATTCATATTACCATGATGTCTATTAATATAAGCCATTGCTTAGTTTGTTTTTTATTATAGTAAGGAAATAGGCTGTTTCATATATCCTTGAGGTTGTTGACACCTTGATTCAGGCTAGGAAACCACTATTATACGTTTTGGAAAACCTTTTTACCTTGGTGTACTTGGAAAGGATACCGTTCTGGAGTTCCTGCAGGAGAGTTTGGAAAAGGGTTCATCAGCTTGTTCTCTTAAGGGTCAGATCTTGTCTTTTTTCCATTTTGTTCTATAAGAGAATTGCTAAAATTCCAAATTTCCAGATTTTCCTTTGTTCACTTTCTAATCAGAAATTAAACCAGCGACTTGTCCAGTTTCTACTTTCTTTAAATCTTATTCTGGTTTTGAGGGTTCTTCAATCACTTCTATTTGAGCCTATGCATGGTATATAACTTCAACTTTTATTTTGGAAGGTTCTTTTTCTTCTGGCTATTTCTTCTGCCAGAACAGTTTCTGGGCTTTCAACTTTGTCTTACATACACACTTCCTTTTTCATTAGGATCAGGCTTTTCTTTGCACTAGCTATTCCTTTGTCCCTAAGGTCTTATCTACAGATACTGTCATCTAGGAAATTGTGGTGACTTCTTCACAACTTGCATGTTTGAGAGTCGTCAAATATTATGATGAAGTTGCAAAAGATTTCAGGCTTTCTTCCTCTCTTTTAGTTGATTTTTCTGGGCCTTTCAAAGGGCAGAAAGCTACAGCTATTACTGTAGCTGCTTGGCTTAAAGCTTTAAGTCAGAATGCATATTGGAATGTGGGGAAGACTACCCCCTTAGCGCATTACTGCTCATTCTACTGCAGCAGTTGCCACTTCTTGTGCCTTTTGTATTGAGGCATCTATTGATCAAATTTACAAGGCAGCTACTTTGTCACACTTTTTCAATGTTTTATTACTTTGATGTTTGCCACTTCTGAGGCTGCTTTTGGTAGGAAAGTTCTGTGGGCCATAGTGCCTGATCATTAACATACCTTCCTTCAGTGTTTCTCCCCCCTATTTCTGGGAGATCTTGTTGATATCACTGCTTGGGTATAGATTTTGATACATGATGACTCGTGGACTCTCACCATCTGAAGAAAGATAACAAAATTTATTCTTACCAGATAAATTAATTATTTTCATGCTGATGAAAGTCCACAAGCACCGCTCTTTCTTTTGGTTTAGTTGTTGGAGGTACTTGTTTGGCATGTCTTTTGCTCTGCTTTCCTGTTTTTCTGTTTCCTCTATCTACTTGGCTAGATGTGTGAGGATTCAGGGTAAATGGGATGGATTTAAAGCTCTGGTTGGTTGGGGTGGCTTTTGCTTCCTTCAAGTGTTCAGGAGGTGAAATTCCACAAGAGATTACTTGTGGACTCTCACCATCATGAAAGAAATTAAAGGGACACTCTGCTCAAATTAAATTTTCATGATTCAGATACAGCATGTAATTTTAAACAACTTTCCAATTTACTTCCATTAAAAAAAAATGTGCACATTCTTTTATATTTACACTTTTTGAGTCACCAGCTCCTACTGAGCATGTGCAAGAATTCACAGACTATACGTATATGCATTTGCGATTGACTGATTGCTATCACATGGTACAGGGGAAGTGGAAACATAAATAACTTTGAAATTTGTTATAAAAAAAATCTACTTCTCATTTGAAATTCAGAGTAAATGCTATTGTATTGTCTTGTTATCTTGCATTTGTTGATTATGCAAATCTACTGTGTTTACTGGTCCTTTAATTTAATTTAACTTGTAAGCATAAATGTTGTTTTTTCTCTTGGTATCCTTTGTTGAAGAGTATACCCAAGTAAGCTCACGCGCCTGAGCGTGCCTTAAGCACTGTATACAGTAGTATTTGTGGCAGTGTAAAACTATTGGAAAAACTTGTGACCTATAGTATGTAATGTATAACATTGTTAAAAACATTTTTACAAATGCTGCTGCCATATGCATATGTCTAATTCAAAGGTTTGACCTACTTTAAGTGGCACAAAACCATATTTCCATCATTCAAGACACATGATCTCACATGAAATCTATAGAAATTGATTTTGTGTGTTATCTTGTCTCCTGCAATGTAACAAATCGCTCATTGATGTATAAAATAAAAATAGAGTGGGGGACTATGTTAGTGCAATTAGTTAATGTGCAACAGGTTGATGACCATTTTTATTTTCCAGATACAAACTGAGTGGCATGGTATTACCAGCATTGAGAGATTGGATGGAAAAGACTTTTGGTGCTAGTTTGGACCACAGAACTACCTCCCGAGTAAGTTATAACACAGTTATATTAAGCAATAGTGCAATAAGAATGTTCTGTAAGGCATTAGGACATTGTCTTATTCTATATTTTCTTTAAAATAAAATGCCAACACAGCTAATTCAAGTCCTCATAGGCCTTAAGGAAGCACACCCAAGTAAGCATGCTTCCCACTGCTAGGTTCTTCAGGGGAGGCTTCAGTGCTTGTGTGTGTCTTGCAGTGTTAAGTCAGCAACAGCCAAGAGGACCAACAGAACGAACTAATCATATTATCTAAATCTTATGAAGCTGCAGAATGAATTTTAGTTATGGGCCAAGGAATTTTAATGAGAAGTGGAAGTAATATATTAATACATCACTGTCATGTCAGATTAACAATATATTACTATTAAAATGTGCTTTGCTCTTTTAGGTTCTTGTCACATTCATATACTAAACTCAGACTTTAGTTTTTGTTGTGTACAACCACTACTAATAATATAAGGGGATTAGAAGCATATTGATGCCTTCTTGGAAGCCTGTTGTGTTCACATATTTAGGAGCCTTAGATTCCAATTCCAGGAGGCAAACTACATACCACACGCAATGTATCACGGTTTATTTTTTTTAATTTTTTTATTAGGCATCCTTAAACGTAAGTGATGTACCTCCAGCCATTATTAATGAAGGATTTCTTCAGGACATAAAAGCCATCAACATTTCATGTTCCCAAGATGCTGAAGATAGAGTTTTCAGAGCACATGGTAAGGTTTTTCTGACGCTGAGCTTTTCTTTACAGTTTATATATAATGTGTTCATACTTTATAAATGACCAAATAAAGCTTTCTTTCTTTTGCATGATGTACCGAGTCCACAGTTTCATCCTTACTTGTGGGATATTATCTTTCCTAACAGGAAGTGGCAAAGAGAGCACCCACAGCAGAGCTGTCTATATAGCTCCCCCCTTAACTCCACCCCCCAGTAATTCTCTTTGCCGGCTCTAAGCAGGAAGGGTAAAGTGAAAGAGGTGTTAAACTGTTAGTTTTTATTTTATCTTCAATCAAGAGTTTGTTATTTTTAAATGGTACCGGTGTTGTACTATTTACTCTCAGGCAGGACATAGATGAAGATTTCTGACTGGAGGATGATGATCTTAGCATTTGTAACTAAGGTCCACTGCTGTTCCCACAGAAGCTGAGGAGTACAGGAAAACTTCAGTGTGAGGAACGGTTTCTTGCTATACAACAATGAGGTATGTTCAGTCATTTTTTCTGCAGAGACTGTGTTAACTCAGAAAGGCTGACCGTATCCCCATTAGGGGAAGGGTAAGCAGTAATCCTAGTTCTATAAGGGGCATTACTAGCTTGCATAAAGGGCTAATCTTATGGGCACTCAGTTTGTATATGATATATTGGACAAACGGTGTTCTGGGAGTAATATTTTTATTTAGGGGTTTTTATAACCACCATGGCTTACAAACAAGGTTTGATAAATTTTGTGTAGGCCCCAGCAACATCGAGTGAGATGTGAGATGCCTCAGTTGCGCATTTAGTTTATGCAGACAAGCAGCAAGCAACATCTCCAGAGGTCCTTGTACTCTTCTGGGGCCTAATCGAAGCTTTATCCCCTTATTATCGTCCCCTAAGGGCAGGTAGGCGCCACAGCAGAGCTGTGGCAAGGTCCTGACAGGGGTTTTTACCGGTTTTAGACATTTGTCAATCTGGTTTTCTCATTTGTTTTTTTTTTTTGCTTAATTACTTGTGGTGCAATCTTTCTAAAGCTTAGTGGGTATACTGTAAAAATTTCGGAAAATTTGAGGCAATTTTAAACAGTTTTGCAGTTTGGGTATGACTTTTTTTTCTCTTAAAGGCACAGTACCGTTTTTGAAAATTGTGTTTTTTTCATTAAATAAAGTGTTTTCCAAGCTTGCTTGTCTCATTACTAGCCTGTTAAACATGTCTGACATTGAGGAAACTCATTGCTCAATTTGTTTAGAAGCCATTGTGGAACCCCATCTTGGAATGTGTCCCACTTGTACTGATATGTCTATAAATTGCAAACACCATATTTTGACTTATAAGAGTTTGGCATTGGATGATTCTCAGACAGAAGGAAATCAGGTTTTGCCATCTAGTTCTCCCCAAGTGTCACAACCAGTAACGCCCGCACAAGCGACGCCAAGTACTTCTAGTGCGTCTAATTCTTTCACCTTGCAAGATATGGCTTCAGTTATGAATACTACCCTCACAGAGGTTTTATCTAAACTGCCAGGGTTACAAGGGAAGCGCAGTAGCTCTGGGTTAAGAACAAATGCTGAGCCTTCTGACGCTTTAGTAGCTGTATCCGATATTCCCTCACAATGTTCTGAGGTAGGGATGAGGGATTTGCTATCTGAGGGAGAGATTTCTGATTCAGGAAGGATGTTCCCTCAGACAGATTCAAATATGACGGCATTTAAATTTAAGCTAGAACACCTCCGCTTATTGCTCAGGGAGGTTTTAGCAACCCTATTGTAGTTCCAGAGAAATTGAGTAAAATGGACAAATACTTAGAGGTTCCTGTTTACACTGATGTTTTTCCGGTCCCTAAGAGGATTTCGGACATTGTTACTAAGGAGTGGGATAGACCAGGTATTCCGTTCGCTCCCCCTCCTGTTTTTAAGAAAATGTTTCCCATATCTGACACCATAAAGGACTCATGGAGGGAGCTATTTCTACTCTGGCTAAGCGTACAACTATACCTATTGAAGACAGTTGTGCTTTCATTGATCCTATGGATAAAAAATTAGAGAGTCTCCTAAAGAAAATTTTTGTTCATGAAGGTTTTCTTCTTCAACCTATAGCGTGCATTGTTCCTGTAACCACTGCAGCTGCCTTTTTGGTTTGAGGCTCTGGAAGAGACTCTTCAGATGGAGACCCCACTAGATGATATTCTGGACAGAATTAAGGCTCTTAAGTTAGCTAATTCTTTTATTACAGACGCCGCTTTTCATCTTGCTAAGTTAGCGGCAAAGAATTCAGGTTTTGCCATTTTAGCGCATAGAGCGTTATGGCTTAAGTCCTGGTCGGCTGATGTGTGATCTAAATCTAAACTTTTGACCATCCCTTTCAAAGGTAAGACCCTATTCGGGCCTGCACTGAAAGAGATCATTTCGGACATCACTGGGGGGAAGGGTCATGCCCTCCCTCAAGATAAGTCAAATAAGTCAAGGACCAAACAAAATAATTTTGATTCCTTTCGAAACTGCAAGAGTGGTCCCACTTCCTCTTCCTCTGCTCCAAAGCAAGAGGGAAACTTTGCTCAATCCAAGCCAACCTGGAGACCTAATCAGGCTTGGAACAAGGGTAAACATGCCAAAAAGCCTGCTGCTGCCACTAAGACAGCATGAAGGGGTAGCTCCCGATCTGGGACCGGATCTAGTAGGGGGCAGACTCTCTCTCTTTGCTCAGGCCAGGGCAAGAGACGTTCAGGATTCCTGGGCAGTAGAAAGCGTAACCCAGGGATATCTTCTAGATTTCAAGGATTCTCCTCCAAGGGGGATGTTCCATCGTTCTCAATTGTCTGTAAACCCAACAAAAAGAGAGGCGTTCTTACGCTGTGTAGAAGACCTTTATACCATGGGAGTGATCTGCCCAGTTCCAAAAACAGAACAGGGGCAGGGGTTCTACTCCAATCTGTTTGTGGTTCCCAAAGAAGAGGGAACTTTCAGACCAATTCTAGATCTCAAGATCCTAAACCAATTCCTAAGAGTCCCATCTTTCAAGATGGAGACCATTTGGACTATTTTACCAATGATCCAGGAGGGTCAATATATGACCACCGTGGACTTAAAGGGTGTGTATCTACACATTCCTATCCACAAAGATCATCACCAAATCCTCAGGTTTGCCTTTCTGGACAAACATTACCAGTTTGTGGCTCTTCCCTTCGGGTTGGCCACGGTGCCACAAATCTTCACAAAGGTGCTAGGGTCCCTTCTGGCGGTCCTAAGGCCATGGGGCATAGCCGTGGCGCCTTATCTAGACGACATTCTAATTCAAGCGTCGACTTTCCAAATAGCCAAGTCTCACACGGACTTAGTGTTGGCCTTTCTAAGATCTCACGGGTGGAAGGTGAACGTAAAAAAGAGTTCTTTTTCCCCCCTCACAAGAGTTTCATTTCTAGGGACTCTGATAGACTCAGTGGACATGAAAATATTTCTGACGGAAGTCAGGAATTCAAAGATTTTGTCCACCTGCCGAGCTCTTCATTCCATTCCTCGGCCGTCAGTGTATGGAGGTAATCAGTCTAATGGTTGCGGCAATGGACATAGTTCCATTTGCTCGCTTGCATCTCAGACCACTGCAACTATGCATGCTCAATCAGTGGAATGGGGATTATGCGGATTTATCTCCTCAGATAAATCTGGATCAAGACACCAGAGTCTTTGGTTATCACAGGATCATCTGACGACAGACGCCAGCCTTCTGGGCTGGGGTGCAGTCTGGAATTCCCTGAAAGCACAGGGTTTGTGGACTCGGGAGGAGGCCCTCCTACCGATAAATATTTTGGAATTAAGAGCGATATTCAATGCTCTTCAGGCATGGCCTCAGCTGGCTTCTGCCAGATTCATCTGATTTCAGTCGGACAACATCACAACTGTGGCTTATATCAATCATCAGGGGGGAACAAAGAGTTCCTTAGCGATGATAGAAGTTTCAAGAATTATTTGGATGGAGTGGGAACTCCATCCAGAAGTTTTTGCTCAACTGGTTCAGCTATGGGGCACACCAGAATTGGATCTGATGGCGTCTCGTCAGAACGCCAAGCTTCCTCGTTGCGGATCCAGGTCAAGGGATCCTCAGGCAGTACTGATAGATGCTCTTGCAGTACCCTGGTCGTTCAACCTGGCTTATGTGTTTCCACCTTTCCCTCTCCTTCCGCGTCTGATTGCCAGAATCAAAAAGGAGAGAGCTTCGGTGATTTTGATATTGCCTGCGTGGCCACGCAGGACCTGGTATGCAGACCTGGTGTACATGTCATCTCTGCCACCATGGACTCTGCCACTAAGACAGGACCTTTTGGTTCAAGGTCCATTCAAGCATCCATATCTAATTTCTCTGCAACTGACTGCTTGGAGATTGAACGCTTGATTCTATCAAAGCAGGGTTTCTCTGAGTCGGTCATAGATACCTTGATTCAGGCTCGAAAGCCTGTTACCAGGAAAATCTATCATAAGATATGGCGTAAATATCTTTTTTGGTGCGAATCCAAAGGCTACTCCTGGAGTAAAATCAGGATTCCTAGGATTTTGTCCTTTCTCCAAGAGGGATTGGAGAAAGGATTGTCAGCTAGTTCCCTAAATGGACAGATATCTGCTCTGTCCATTCTGTTGCACAAGCGTCTGGCAGATGTCCCAGACGTCCGGGCTTTTTGTCAGGCTTTAGCTAGAATTAAGCCTGTGTGTAAACCTGTTGCTCCGCCATGGAGTCTAAATTTAGTTCTTAAAGTTCTTCAGGGGGTTCCGTTTGAACCCATGCATTCCATAGATATTGAGCTTTTATCTTGGAAAGTTTTGTTCCTAGTTGCTATCTCTTCAGCTCGAAGAGTCTCTGAACTATCTGCATTACAATGTGACTCGCCTTATCTTGTTTTCCATGCTGATAAGGTGGTTTTGCATACCAAGCCTGGGTTCCTACCTAAGGTTGTTACTAACAGGAATATCAATCAGGAAAGTGTTGTTCCTTCTCTGTGTCCTAATCCTTCTTCTAAGAAGGAACGTCTGTTGCACAACTTGGACGTGGTTCGTGCTTTAAAATTTTATTTGCAGGCAACCAAAGATTTTCGTCAAACATCTTTGTTGTCTATTCTGGAAAGCGTAGGGGTCAAAAGGCTACGGCTACTTCTCTTTCCTTTTGGCTGAAAAGCATCATCCGTTTGGCTTATGAGACTGCTGGACAGCAGCCTCCTGAAAGGATTACAGCTCATTCTACTAGAGCGGTAGCTTCCACATGGGCTTTTAAAAATGATGCTTCTGTTAAACAGATTTGTAAGGCTGCGACTTGGTCTTCGCTCCATACCTTTTCAAAATTTTACAAATTTGATACTTTTGCTTCTTCGGAGGCTATTTTTGGGAGAAAGGTTTTGCAAGCAGTGGTGCCTTCCGTTTAGGTTCCTGTCTTGTCCCTCCCTTCATCTGTGTCCTAAAGCTTTGGTATTGGTATCCCACAAGAAAGGATGAAACCGTGGACTCGGTACATCATGCAAAAGAAAACAAAATTTATGCTTACCTGATAAATTTCTTTCTTTTGCGATGTACCGAGTTCACGGCCCGCCCTGTCCAAGACAGATGGTATTTTTTATTAAAAACTTCAGTCACCTCTGCACCTTATAGTTTCTCCTTTTTCTTCCTTGGCCTTCGGTCGAATGTCTGGGGGGTGGAGTTTAGGGGTGGAGCTATATAGACAGCTCTGCTGTGGGTGTTCTCTTTGACACTTCCTGTTAGGAAGGATAATATCCCACAAGTAAGGATGAAACCGTGGACTCGGTACATCGCAAAAGAAAGAAATTTATCAGGTAAGCATAAATTTTGTTTTTATGTAATTGGCAAGAGTCCATGAGCTAGTGATGTATGGGATATACAATCCTACCAGGAGGGGCAAAGTTTCCCAAACCTCAGAATACCTATATATACACCCCTCACCACACCCACAATTCAGTTTTACAAACTTTGCCTCTTATGGAGGTGGTGAAGTAAGTTTGTGCTTGATTTCTATGATTTCTTCTATGATGAGCTCTTCTAAGTATTTTGAAGCCCATTTCCTCTCATAGTAGAGTGTTTGTCAGAGGGATGTGAAGGGAGTATCGCCTATTGATGTTATGGTTTTCCTCACGGGAAATCTTTTCAAAGGTTCTCTGTTATCGATCGTAGGGATTCAGATTGATGATATATTCTTATATACCATTACCTCTGCTTATACTTTTTCAGTACTGGTTTGGCTATCTGCTATATGTGGATGGGTGTCTTTCGGTAAGTATGTTTTTCTTATTTAATACACTCTCAGCTATGGTTTGGCGCTTTATGTATTAATATAAAATTTTAAATATATGTATTTTACTTATATTTGCCATGAGTCAGGTCTATGTATATTTCCTTTTGCAGACTGTCAGTTTCAGTTTGGGAAGCATGTTTAGGAAGTAATACATAGACCTGACTCATGGCAAATGTGTTTTCAAATTGACTGTTTTTTCTTTTGCAGGCAAAATTAGGCTTGCAAGGGTGCAAAATGCTGTTATTTATTGCGTCATTCTTGGCGCCAGAATTTTTTGGCGCGAAGATACGTCTTTGATGACGCAAGTTCGTCATTTCCGGTGTCTTAGTTGACGCCATGTTTTCCTTGCACGAGGTTGTGTCTGTTATGACGCGAGTTGCGTCATTTCTGGATGTTGTTGGCGCCAAAAATAATGTTCAACTTCCTTTTGAGTTGTGCGTCATACTTGGTGCCAAAAAAATTTGTTTCTTTTTCACCCCACTTCCTATATGCCTCTTGCCTTCTATATGCTCAGAGGGCTATGCTGTTTGCATTTTTTCCCATTCCTAAAACTGCCATATAAGGAAATTGTAAAATTTGCTTTAATGTTTTTTCTTTTACATTTTGCAAGATGTCTCAATCTGATCCTGTCTTAGAAGCAACTGTTGGAACCCTGCTGTCTGATCACAGTTCTACCAAAGCTAAGTGTATCTGTTGTAAGTTAGCTGAGATTATATCTCCAGCTGTAGTATGTAACAGTTACCATAATAAGCTTTTGGACGCAGAAAAGGTTTCCATCAGTACTAGTACAGTTTCTCTTGTTCCTTCAACATCTAATGTACATGATATCGCTGTTGATATGAAAAATGATATTGCTGATGCGAAACAAAAGGCTTTGTCTGCTATTCCGCCTTCTAATAAACGTAAAAGGTCTTTTAAAACTTCTCATAAGTTTGATGAAATTTCTAATGACCGACAACATACTGAAATATCCTCCTCTGATGAGGATCTCTCTGATTCAGAAGATCCTACCTCAGACATTGACACTGACAAATCTACTTATCTTTTCAAGATTGAGTATATTCGTTCCTTATTGAAAGAAGTGTTGGTTACTTTGGATATTGCAGAGTCTAGTCCTCTTGATATCAAAACTAGTAAACCTTTAAATTCTGTTTATAAACCTCCTGTGGTTAGTCCTGAGGTTTTTCCAGTTCCTGATGCTATTCTGATGTGATTGCTAAGGAATGGGTTAAAGGGACAGTATACAATCATTTTTATATAACTGCATGTAATAGACACTACTATAAAGATGCACATATACCGATATAAAAATCCAGTATAAAACTGTTTAAAAACTTACTTAGAAGCTTTGTTTAGCTTTGTTGAAAAGGTAGCTGGAAAGCCCACTGCAAGTGGGAAATAAGACACTTCCCCCCCCCTCCCCCTTCTTTTGCATATGACAAGACCCTTTACACAAACAGCAGCAAGCTGGAGAAGGTAGCTGACAGTATTCACATAAAACTTTGGGGCTTGGTTAGGAGTCTGAAAAATCAGAGCAATGTTATTTAAAAATAAGCAAAACTAAACATTTTTAAAAACAAAACAAAAACTTAATGGACTATATAAATAGATCATCTACAAAATATTTATGCAAAGAAAAAATGAGTGTATAATGTCCCTTTAAGCCTGGTACTACTTGTGGTTATCTATTAATTTAAAATATCTTTACTTTCTACTAAATATAATATACTAAATCTCTATGGTGAAACCACTAAACCCAACACAAATAAATTGTGAAATAAACTCTATGAGAGGGTCTCCATTATTTGCCAAACAGTTTATTTAGGAATCAATATATGTTAATAATAACATAAATATTTACAGGTATATATATATATATATAAATCTATTTTACAACAGCACAGTCCACATTTAAAATACAGGGCAACTCTACTACAACAATTCCAATTTGTCCAATAATGCTAAAATAACAATAGGAATATACTTAGCCACATTTCCCAAAGTGTTCACCATCAGCCATCTTTCCAGGATAAAAAGAGAGAGAAAAAGGTTCTGGTGTTACAGTATTTTATACCCCAATTCAAAAGGGCGTGGCCTTTCAAATGCCACTCAAAAGGCCATTGGGAGTGTCTTTAGTTCAGAAAGAAAGGTGTACCTGGGGGAAGGGATTTTAATAACAGCTAGGTGAATATTCCAGTGATAAAATGTCACCACAAAAATTTGTACCCTTTGCCAGCGGCTAGATTAGAGTTTTGGGAAAAAGTTCCCAAAATTGATGGGGTTATTTCTACTCTTGCCAAAAGTACTACTATTCCTATGGAAGTCAGTACTTCTTTTAAAGATCCTTTAGATAGGAAACTTGAATCTTATCTAAGGAAAGCTCCTTTATATTCTGGCTATCTTCTCAGGTCTGCCATTGCTATGGCTGATGTTGCGGCTGCGTCAACCTTTTGTTTGGATAGCTTAGCGCAACGGAAAACGGATCCTGATTTTTCTAGCATTGTTTGCTTCAACATGCTAATCATTTTATCTGTGATGCTTTTTTTGATATCATCAAAATTGATGTTAAATCTATGTATTTAGCTATTTTAGCTAGAAGAGCTTTATGGCTCAAATTTTGGAATGCTGACATGGTATCTAAGTCTAGATTACTATCTCTTTCTTTCCAAGGTAACAATTTATTTGGTTCTCAGTTGGATTCAATTATTTCAACTATCACTGGGGGGAAGGGAGTTTTTTTGCCTCAAGATAAAAGATCTAAAGGTAAATCTAAAGCTTCTAATAGTTTTCGTTCTTTTTGACCGAATAAGGAACAGAAAACCAATCCTTCCCCTAAAGACTCTGGTTCCAATTGGAAACCTTCTTCACGTTGGAATAAATACAAGCCTTTTAAGAAATCAAAGCCAGCCCCCAAGTCTGCATGAAGGTGGGGCCCTCGGTCCAGTTCAGCTGGTGGGGGGCAGATTGAAATTATTCCAAGGCATTTGGGCAGATTCTGTTCAAAATCAGTATTGTATCTCAAGGGTATCGAATAGGATTCAGAGAAAGACCTCCTGTGAGAAGATTCTTTCTCTCTCACGTTCCAGCAAATCCGGTGAAGGCTCAGGCTTTTCAGAAGTGTGTTTCAGATCTAGAGCTTTCAGGGGTAATAATACCAGTTCCGTTTCAGGAACAGGGTCTGGGGTTTTATTCAAATCTATTCATTGTCCCCATGAAAGAAAATTCATTCATGCCATTTCTGGATCTGAAGTTTTTGTATCTTTTTGAAATGAAAATTTTGAACTGTTTTGTAAGAGTCCCAACTTTTAAGATGGTAACTATGAGGACTATTTTGCCTTTTATTCAGCAAGGCCATTATATGTCCAAGATAGACTTACAGGATGCATATCTTCACATTCTGATTAATCCAGACCACTATCGGTTTCTGAGATTCTCTTTTCTAGACCAGCATAACCAATTTGTAGCTCTTCCATTTGGCCTAGCAACAGCTCCAAGGATCTTTTCAAAGGTTCTCAGTGCCTTTCTATCTGTAATCAGAGAACAGGGTATTGCAGTGTTTCCTTATTTGGACGATATCTTGGTACTAGCTCACTCTTTACATTTAGCCGAATCTCACACTAATCAACTAGTGTTGTTTCTTTAAAGACATGGTTGGAGGATCAATTTACCAAATAGTTTCTTGATTCCTCAGACATGGGTCACCTTTTTAGGTTTCTAGGTAGATTGTGTCCATGACTCTGTCCTTAACAGACAAGAGACAAATTAAATTGGTTTCAGCTTGTCGAAACCTTCAGTCTCAATCATTCCCTCCAGTGTGGCTATGTGCATGGAAGTTTTAGGTCTCATGACTGCAGCATTGGACGTGATCCCCTTTGCTTGTTTTCACATGAGACCTCTACAGCTTTGTATGCTGAATCAATGGTGCAGGGATTATACTCAGATATCACAATTGATATACTTAAATCCCAATATTCAACTCTCTATGACTTGGTGGTTAGAACATCATCGTTTAATTCATGGGGCCTCTTTTTGTTCATCCTACCTGACCTGTGATCAAAACAGATGCAAGTCTTTCAGGTTGGAGAGTTGGGGATCTCTGACAGCACAAGGGGTTTGGAAACTTCGAGATGCGAAGGTTACCAATCAATATTTTAGAACTCCGTGCTATTTTCAGGGCTCTTCAGGTTTGGCCTCTGTTAAAGAGAGAACCATTCATTTTTTTTCAGACGGACAATATCACAACTGTGGCATATGACAATCATCAGGGTGGGACTCGCAGTCCCCTAGCTATGAAAAAAAGTATCTTGGATACTTTCTTGGGCAGATTCCAGCTCTTGTCTAATTTGTGTAGACAATTGGGAAGCAGATTATCCCAGCCATCAGAGTGGTCTCTCCATACAGATGTATTTTTTCAGATTGTACAGATGTTGGGTCTTCTAGAAATAGATCTGATGGCTTCTCATCTAAACTAGAAACTTCCCAGGTACCTGTCCAGGTCCAGGGATCCTCAGGCGGATATGGTGGATGCTTTAGCAGTTCCTTGGTTTTACTAACCTGCTTACATCTATCCACCTCTAGTTCTTCTTCCAAGAGTGATCTCCAAGGTCATTATGGAACAATCGTTTGTGTTTCTGATAGCACCAGCGTGGCCTCACAGGTTTTGGTATGCAGATCTTGTTCGGATGTCCAGTTGCCAGCCTTGGCCACTTCCTCTAAGACCACACCTACTGTCTCAGGGGCCGTTTTTTTCCATCAGGATCTCAAATCGTTAAATTTGAAGGTATGGAAATTGAACTTTTAGTGCTTAGTCATAGAGGTTTCTCTGACTCAGTGATTAATACTATGCTTCTGGCTCTTAAGTCTGTTTCAAGGAAGATTTATTATCGAATTTGGAAGACCTATAGTTCATGGTGTTCTTCTCATAAATTCTCCTGGAATTCTTTTAGAATTCCTAGAATGTTAGTTTCTTCAGGATAGTTTGGATAAAGGTTTGTCTGCAAGTACTTTGAAGGTAAAAATCTCTGCTCTTTCTGTTTTATTTCATAGAAAGATTGATAAGCTTCCTGATATTCACTGTTTTGTTCAGGCTTTGTGTTCGTATCAAGCCTGTTATTAAATTAATTTCTCTTCCTTGGAGTCATAATTTGGTTTTGAAGACTTTGCAGGCTCCTCCTTTTGAGCATATGCATTCTTTGGATATTAAACTACTTTCTTGGAAAGTGTTGTTTCTTTTGGCCATCTATTCTGCTAGAAGAGTTTCAGAATTATCTGCTCTTTCTTGTGAATCTCCTTTTCTGTTTTTTTCATCAGGATAAGGCGGTTTTGCGGGCTTCATTTCAATTCTTACGAACTAGGATAGAAATAACGATGGCCCTTCATAGGCTGTTGCCCTTAGTAATTTCGTATAAAGTAAAACCTTATATAAGGCTAATTATTGGTAAATTACTGGGCGGGTTCTGTACACTACACAGAAATACTATGCAGAGGGGATTCAGTACAAGACTGAGAGAGTGTACATATGTAGCACTCAACAGCCTGTATTCCTCAAATAATCACATAAGTAATAGCAATAATAAATGGCAGAACGTGAATATGTAGGTATGTAAGTCTGGTTCAAGTCGTCTAAAACTTAACTTTTATTAATAAAATACACATAAAAAAGGGAGAAACACACATCCCTAAATGTTAAAAACACAGTGGCGGCTGATCTGGAGAATTATAATAATAAAGTCCGTGGAAAGAACTACCTATATTGTCAGAATAGATCTGACATATATGAATAAATGACTTCCTGTCACTCTGTGGTGAATTGTCTTAATTCTGAAATAAATGTAAGTACTCGTGGTGGAAAAAGTCCCACCTGGGATCAAATCAGTATTGACAAATTCGTTTTTAAGTGGTTAGTGCAACGATTAGTATGTGCTAGCCAGGATATTGTATCCCCACCTAGAGCAATGTCAAAATGACAGGTCCACGTTCAGGTACGTTATTATTTAAATTAATAGGTCCCCCTGTCAGGGAATGATATATCAATGCCGGGTGGTTTATAAATCTATGGTCAGTATGCTTCACACACCCCTGATATTAAATAGGAAGACAGATGAATACTGCGTGTTGCAGGACCACATAGGCAGGGAATTAATATCACTAATGTCACCCTAGGATAATGATCATCCATAAGGTTATGAAATAAGGTAATAGATATACGGCATTCAGATATATTATTAAACAACTAATATCTAGGTGTCGTGAGGATATGTATTCCACTGCAATACCGTAGTGGTACTGTTATAGGTTTTAAGAAAAATGGATAAATTCATATGTGTTTGTTTTGGCTATCCTCTTCAGCTAGAAGAGTTTCCGAATTGTCTGCTCTCTCTTGTGAGTCTCCTTTACTGATTTTTCATCAGGATAAGGCTGTTTTGTGGACTTTGTTTAAATTTCTTCCTAAGGTTGTGAATTTTAACAACATTAGTAGGGAAATTGTTGTTCCTTTCTTGTGTCTTAATCCCAAGAATGCTCTTGAAAGATCTTTGCATTCTTTGGATGTTGTAAGAACTTTGAAATATTAAGTTAAAGCTACTAAAGATTTCAGGAAGACTTCTAGTCTATTTGTTGTCTTCTCTGGTTCTAGGAAAGGTCAGAAATTTCTTTGGCATCTTGGTGGAGGCTTTTGATTCATATAGCTTATTTGGAGGCGGGACAGTCCCCACCTCAGAGGATCACGGCTCATTCTACTAGATCAGTCTCCACATCTTGGGCTTTTTAAGAATGAAGCTTCAGTTGATCAGATTTGCAAAGCAGCAACTTGGTCTTCTTTGCATACATTTACTAAATTTTGCCATTTTGATATATTTGCTTCTTCTGAAGCAGTCTTTGTTAGAAAAGTTCTTCAGGCAGCTGTTTCAGTTTGATTCTTCTGCTAATGTTTTAAGTTTTTTTCTTTCAATTTATGAGAAAAACGTATTTTCTTGTGGATTGTTTTTATTGTATCCCTCCCTTTCTAGTGACTCTTCTGTAGACTTCTGCATCTTGAGTTTTCTTATCCCATACGTTACTAGCTCATGGACTCTTGCCAATTACATGAAAGAAAACATAATTTATGTAAGAACTTATCTGATAAATTCATTTCTTTCATATTGGCAAGAGTCCATGAGACCCACCCTTTTTTTGGTGGTTATGATATTTTGTATAAAAGCACAATTATATTTCCAGTTCCTCTTTTTTGTATGCTTTTTTGCTCCTTATTTTATCACCCCACTACTTGGCTATTCGTTAAACTGAATTTTGGGTGTGGTAAGGGGTGTATTTATAGGCATTTTGAGGTTTGGGAAACTTTGCCCCTCCTGGTAGGATTGTATATCCCATATGTCATTAGCTCATGGACTCTTGCCAATATGAAATAAATGAATTTATCAGGTAAGTTCTTACATAAATTATGTTTTTGTGGTACTATAACTATGTATTTAACAGCTTTGCGGGGAATTAAACCCATATATTTTCACTATAATTGCCCTTTAAAGGGATATGAAACCCACATTTTTTTTCTTTCATGATTCAGATAGAGCATGCATTTTAAGCAACTTTCTAATTTTACTCCTATTATTCATTTTTCTTTGTTCTCTTGATATCTTTATTTGAAAAGCAGGAATGTAGCCACCAATAAACAAGTGCTATCCAGGGTCTGAACCAAAAATGGGCAGACTCCCAAGTTTACAATCCTCCTTTTTCAAATAAAGATAGCAAGAGAACGCTGAAAATTGATAATAGTAGTAAATTAGAAAGTTAATTAAAATTGCATGCTGTATCTGAATCATGAAAGAAAAAAATTAGGTTTCATGTCCCTTTAATGATTATTTGGCAACCTTGAGCTTCACATCCATATGAAACCATTATTAACAAGCAAGTTCATGTGTTACATATTCATGAGTGTACTACATATTATGTTTGTTAATATTTTTGTTAGTTTGAAAGATTAAACAGAAGTATTTAATAAATGTGTCCCAAACTTCATTTTTTTGTTAATGTTCCAGTAATGTTGTACTTTAGGCTCAGTTTGCTATTGTCACTCCATTTAGATTATAATACAATATGTATATTTTTGTCACTTTATTTATGTTCTAATACAGTATGTATCTTTTTTTTTTTTTTTTTTTTTCTTAGGTCACTGCCTTCATGAAATGTTTGTACTCAGGGAAGGAATGTTTAAAAGAATTCCGGACATAGTAGTATGGCCTTGTAAGTAAACAATGAGTTACTCAAGTCTTTATGTGCATTTTATTAGACTTGTAATTGTGACACTAAGAAGGCAATTTAACAAATGGAACTTTTTTTGTTGTAATTAGTTTTCTTTGCTTACCTTAAAGGGACAGTTCACCCACAAATGTTCTTGCATTTAAATCGTTTCCAATTATCTATTTTACCTGCTGGAGTGTATTAAATTGTTTACAAGTAGCTCCTTTACCCCTATTTTGGCCTTTGAAATAGCTGATTTAGCTTGTGGTTTCCCAACCTATACTGAAAGTTTTGACACTGGAGTCTCCGCTATTGAATAGCCTAAGTAAACACAGCCAGCAGAAGACATGACACTCTCACAGTGGGGTGCAGGATAGTTAAGTAATAAAATAATTTTCCATTTTTCTCTCTAAGTATTGAGCTTTGGTTTTCTAGACAAATATAAGATAAGGAAGCAAGTCTGTGTATATAAACGTGATAACATAATGAGATCTGATATTACCTGAAACTCAACCCATTGTAATAGGCTGTGGTTTAAAAGCACAAAACCAGCTACTTCATATACACAAATAAATCTGAAAATGCAATGTATCATACATTTTATACTCTGCAGCTGGTTTAAAAGGGTCATTGAAAATACATTAATATAAAAACAATTGTACAGTGTGCTGTCCCTTTAACTCTTACAGTATGTTTTATTGTGTCAAGTATACAAATATATCCTGAGAAATCGAGAACTAATAAACCAGATTTTCAAGATGGTGGATACAAGTGTGAAAATCCAATCTGGTCAAAAGTAACCAGTCTGAGATTTCAATGTTCTAATAGTAATTTTTGCCATGTTTTATTATGAACTGGTCTAGAAAGCAATACACTAGTTCTGGCTTCTGTTAAAGGGGCACTAAAGTCAAAATTAAACCTTCATGATTTAGGTAGAACATGTACTTGTTGGTTATGCAATTCTACTGTATTTTAATGGTTCTTTAAAAGGACATTATACACATTTTTTTCTTTGCATAAATGTTTTGTAAATGATCTATTTACCGTATATAGCCCATAATTTTTGTTTATTATTATTTTTTTTAGATACTTTTGCTTATTTTTAAATAACATTGCTCTGATTTTCAGACTCCTAACCAAGCCCCAAAATTTTAAGAGAATATCGACATATACCTACTCCAGCTTGCTTCTGTTTGAGTAAAGGGTCTTTTCATATGCAAAGGAAGGGGGAGGGGGGGAGTGTCTGATATTTCCCACTTGCAGTGGTTGTATCAGTAACCTTGTAAACAGAGCTTAACTGGAAGCTTCTAAGTAAGTTTTTAAACGGTTTTATACTGGATTTTTATATCCGTATCTGTGCATATTATTCTTTATAGTAGTGTCTATTGCATGCAGTTATATGAAATTTGGTGTATACTGTCCCTTTAAGAAGAATGGGACATTTTATCTGTGCTACCTGCAGGAATGCAGTACTCCACGTTGATCTGAAAAACAATTTTTTTTTCTAGAAGTGTTCGCTTATCTGAACATGCTTATACTTAAAAATCACTGTTTTGGGGACAACTGCAATTTAAAAAGGCCTGTTTTTGGTTAAAGGGACTTGAAACCCATTTTTTTTCTTAAATGATTTAGAAAGAGTATGGAATTTTAAACAACTTTCTAATTTACTTCTATTATCTAATTTGCTTCATTCCCTTGATATCTTTTGTCAAAAAACATACCTAAATAGGCTCAGTAGCTGCTGATTGGTGGCTGCACATAGATGCCTTGTGTGATTAGCTCACCAATGTGCATTGCTATTTCTTTCATGTAATTAGCAAGAGTCCATGAGCTAGTGACGTATGGGATATACATTCCTATCAGGAGGGGCAAAGTTTCCCAAACCTTAAAATGCCTATAAATATACCCCTCACCACACCCTCAATTCAGTTTTACAAACTTTGCCTCCCATGGAGGTGGTGAAGTAAGTTTGTGCTAGATTTCTACGTTGATATGCGCTTCGCAGCAGGCTGAAGCCCGGTTTTCCTCTCAGAGTGCAGTGAATGTCAGAGGGATGTGAAGAGAGTATTGCCTATTTGAATACCATGGTCTTCCTCTAGGGGATCTATTTCATATGTTCTCTGTTATCGGTCGTAGCGATTTCTTCTCCTACCTCCCTTTTCAGATCGACGATATACTCTTATATACCATTACCTCTACTGATTCTCGTTTCTGTACTGGTTTGGCTATCTACTTTATGTAGATGAGTGTCTTTGGGTAAGTAAGTCTTATCTTTTATTTATGACACTCTCAGCTATGGTTTGGCACTTTTATATGTAAAGTTCTAAATATATGTTTTATACTTATATTTGCCATGATTCAGGTCAATCAGTTTATTTTCCTTCTTTCAGACTGTCAGTTTCATTTTTTTGGGAAAATGCATATGAATTTAAATATTTTTCTTACCTACATTTTCAATTGACTTTTTTCCTTTAAATTGCGGGCTGTTAGGCTCGCGGGTGCAAAAATGCTAGAATTTATTGCGTCATTTTTGGCGCGAGATTAACGTTTGTCTGACTTCATTTCCATAGTTGACGCCAGAAGTTTTCACGTAGTTGCGTCATTTTTGGCTCTTGTGTTTGTTGCAGACGTTTTTGGCGCCAAAAAATATGTGGGCGTCATTCTTGGCGCCAGATTTTTAACATTATTTAAGTCTCATTTTTTAGTTGCTTCTGGTTTCTAGAGGCCTGTTCTGTTTGCATTTTTTCCCATTCCTGAAACTGTCATTTAAGGAATTGATAATTTTGCTTTATATGTTGTTTTTTCTATTACATATTGCAAGATATTCCAAAAACTGTTCCTGTATCAGAAAATGCTGTGGGATTCCTGATGACTGATATCAGTCCTACCAAAGCTAAGTTCATTTATTTTAATGTTATGAATGTTTATCTTTAGCTATGGTTTGTAATAAGTTATCATGATAAACTTTTACATGCAGAGTCCATTAGTATTTATGCATTATCTATTGCTATTCTTTTTACATCTAATGTACAAGATATACTTAGGAATTTATAAGAATATTTTCTGATTCTATTCTAAAGGCTTTGTCTGCCATCCCGCCTTCTAATAAAAAATTTTTAGGTCTTTTTAAACTTCTCATTTAGTTGATGAAGTTTCAAATGACCAACAGGCATACTGAATTATCCTTCTCTGATGGTGTTTTTTCTCATTCAGAATATTCTTCATCAGATATTGACACTAACAAATCTACTTTTTTATTTTTAAATAGAGTACATTCGTTCTTTGTTGAAAAGGTGTTGATTATTTTGGATATTGAAGTAACTAGTTCTTTTGATTTTAAGACTAGCTAACTTTTAAATTCTGCTTATTAACCTTCTGTGGTTTCTTCAGAGGTTTTTTTCCAGTTCCTGATACTAGGGAATGGAATAGGCCGGGAATTTCTTTTATTCCTTCTTTAAGGTTTTTAAATTGTATCCTTTGCCGGCAGTTAGTTTTAAGTTTTGAGGAAAGATTCTCCAAGTTAATGGGGGTATCTTTACTCTTGCTAAACATACTACTATTCCTATAGCAAATAGTATTTATTTTTTTCCTTCAGATGGGAAACTTGTATCTTATTTAAGGAAAATTATTTATTTTCAGGGTACTTTTCTTAGACCTGTAATTTATTTGGCTGATGTTGCAACTGCTTCAACTTTCTGGTTGGATACTTTAGTGCAACAAGTATCGGATTATGATTGTTTAGCATTGTTAAGTTGATCAACATGCTAATAATTTCATTTGTGTCGTCATTTTTTTTATATTTTCTATGTCTTTAGCTATTTAGCTAGAAGAACTTTGTGACTTCAATCTTGGAATGCTAATTTGATTTCTAAATTCCATATTTCTTTTTTTCCAAGGTAATCAATTATTTGGTTCACAATTGGATTCAATTCTTCAACTGTTACTCTGGGCTTCAAGATTGAGTTTGAAGACTAAATCTTAAGCTTATATTGGTTTTTGTTCTTACTAAGGAACGGAATCCTAATTCTTCCCCAAGTAACATGTTTTAGAATTGGAAGTTTTCTTCATTCAATTTAAGCCATTTAAAAGATCTAAGTCGGCTCCCCAAATTTGCATGTAGGTGCGGGTTCTTATTCCAGCTTAGCTGGTAAGGGGCAGGTTAAGACTTTTTTAAATTTGTTTGGTTCAATTCGGTCCAAACTTCTTAGATTTGGGTACAGAATAGGATTCAGAGTAAAACCGCCTCTGAGAAGTATTTTTTTCTCTAACATATTCCAGCTATTCCAGTAAGGCTTACACCTTTCCTGAAGTGTGTTTCAGACCTGTATGTATTGGGTACTTGTGAAGCGCGGCTGGTCACCCGTTGGTGCTCAAGGCGCTGCTCAGACCTTGAGTTTTCTGGGGTATTTATACCAGTTCCATTTTAGGAACAGGGTTTGGGGGTTTATTCAAAACTTATTCATTGTCCCAAAGATAGAAAATCTTTTTTGAATGGTCATATAAGTGTACCATCTTTTTGAATGGTGTTTATATGGTCTATTCTGCCTTTTGGTCAGTGAGGGCATTATTTGTTTACAATAGATACAATTGATGCATATCTTCATTTTCTGTTTTCATTCAGATTATTTTCATTTTCTGAGATTCTCTTTTTTTGACAAGCATTACCAATTTTTTGCTTTTCTTCTGGTCTAGCGACAGCTCTAAGAATCTTTTCAAGGTTCTCAGTGTTTCCTTATTTGGACGGTCTCGTGGTACTGGCTCAGTCTTTTAGTTCTGTGGAATCTCATACGATTCAACTTTTGTTGTTTCTTCAAGACATGGTTAGAGGATCTTTTTATCAAAAGCTCCTTGATTCCTCAGACAAGGGTCACCTTTTTTTAGGTTCTCCAGATAGATTGTGTCAATGTCTTTGTCTCTGACAGTGACAATTTTATTAGGTTCCGTTTGTCGGAACCTTCAGTCTCTATTATTTCCTTCAGTTGCTATATGCATGGAAGTTTTGGGTCTCATGCTGCAGCATTGGATTCGATTCCCTTTGCTCATTTTCATAGGAAACCTTTTCAGTTTTTTATGCTGAATTAATGGTGCAGGGATTCTAGGATATCACTTTCTTTCATGTAATTAGCAAGAGTCCATGAGCTAGTGACGTATGGGATATACATTCCTACCAGGAGGGGCAAAGTTTCCCAAACCTCAAAATGCCTACAAATACACCCCTCACCACACCCACAAATCAGTTTTACAAACTTTGCCTCCTATGGAGGTGGTAAAGTAAGTTTGTGCTAGATTCTACGTTGATATGCGCTCCGCAGCAGGTTGGAGCCTGGTTTTCCTCTCAGCGTGCAGTGAATGTCAGAGGGATGTGAGGAGAGTATTGCCTATTTGAATTCAATGATCTCCTTCTACGGGGTCTATTTCATAGGTTCTGTGTTATCGGTCGTAGAGATTTATCTCTTACCTCCCTTTTCAGATCGACGATATACTATTATATATATATACCATTACCTCTGCTGATTTTCGTTTCAGTACTGGTTTGGCTTTCTACAACATGTAGATGAGTGTCCTGGGGTAAGTAAGTCTTATTTTCTGTGACACTCTAAGCTATGGTTGGGCACTTTTTTATAAAGTTCTAAATATATGTATTCAAACATTTATTTGCCTTGACTCAGGATGTTCAACATTCCTTATTTTCAGACAGTCAGTTTCATATTTGGGATAATGCATTTGAATAAAACAATTTTTTTCTTACCTTAAAATTTGACTTTTCCCTGTGGGCTGTTAGGCTCGCGGGGGCTGAAAATGCTTCATTTTATTGCGTCATTCTTGGCGCGGACTTTTTTGCCGCAAATTTTTTTTTTCTGTTTCCGGCGTCATACGTGTTGCCGGAAGTTGCGTCATTTTTGACGTTCTTTTGCGCCAAAGATGTCGGCGTTCCGGATGTGGCGTCATTTTTGGCGCCAAATAATGTGGGCGTCTTTTTTGGCGCTAAAAAAATATGGGCGTCACTTTTGTCTCCACATTATTTAAGTCTCATTTTTTATTGCTTCTGGTTGCTAGAAGCTTGTTCACTGGCATTTTTTCCCATTCCTGAAACTGTCATTTAAGGAATTTGATCAATTTTGCTTTATATGTTGTTTTTTCTATTACATATTGCAAGATGTCCCATGTTGAAGCTGAGTCAGAAGATACTTCTGGAAAATCGCTGCCTGGTGCTGGAGCTACCAAAGCTAAGTGTATCTGCTGTAAACTTTTGGTAGCTTTTCCTCCAGCTGTTTGTATTGAATGTCATGACAAACTTGTTAATGCAGATATTATTTCCTTTAGTAAAGTTACATTACCTGTTGCTGTTCCATCAACACCTAATATTCAGAGTATTCCTGATAACATAAGAGATTTTGTTTCTAAATCCATTAAGAAGGCTATGTCTGTTATTCCTCCTTCTAGTAAACGTAAAAAGTCTTTTAAAACTTCTCATTTTTCAGATGAATTTTTAAATGAACATCATCATTCTGATTCTGATAATGGTTCTTCTGGTTCAGAGGATTCTGTCTCAGAGGTTGATGCTGATAAATCTTCATATTTATTTAAAATGGAATTTATTCGTTCTTTACTTAAAGAAGTCCTAATTGCATTAGAAATTGAGGATTCTGGTCCTCTTGATACTAAATCTAAACGTTTAGATAAGGTTTTTAAATCTCCTGTAGTTATTCCAGAAGTTTTTCCTGTTCCTGGTGCTATTTCTGAAGTAATTTCCAGGGAATGGAATAATTTGGGTAATTCATTTACTCCTTCTAAACGTTTTAAGCAATTATATCCTGTGCCATCTGACAGATTAGAATTTTGGGACAAAATCCCTAAGGTTGATGGGGCTGTCTCTACTCTTGCTAAGCGTACTACCATTCCTACGGCAGATGGTACTTCCTTTAAGGATCCTTTAGATAGGAAAATTGAATCCTTTCTAAGAAAAGCTTACTTGTGTTCAGGTAATCTTCTTAGACCTGCTATATCTTTGGCGGATGTTGCTGCAGCTTCAACTTTTTGGTTGGACGCTTTAGCGCAACAAGTAACAGATCATAATTCTCATAGCATTATTATTCTTCTTCAACTTGCTAATAATTTTATTTGTGATGCCATCTTTGATATCATTAGGGTTGATGTCAGGTATATGTCTCTAGCTATTTTAGCTAGAAGAGCTTTATGGCTTAAAACTTGGAATGCTGATATGTCTTCTAAAGTCTACTCTGCTTTCCCTTTCTTTCCAGGGTAATAAATTATTTGGTTATCAGTTGGATTCTATTATCTCAACTGTTACTGGAGGGAAAGGAACTTTTTTACCACAGGATTAAAAAATCTAAAGGTAAATTTAGGTCTAATAATCGTTTTCGTTCCTTTCGTCACAACAAGGAACAAAAGCCTGATCCTTCATCTCAGGAGGCGGTTTCAGTTTGAAACCATTGTCTCCAGTCTGGAATAAATCCAAGCCTTTTAGAAAATCAAAGCCAGCTCCTAAGTCACATGAAGGTGCGGCCCTCATTCCAGCTCAGCTGGTAGGGGGGCAGATTACGCTTTTTCAAAGAAATTTGGGATCAATTCCATTCTCAATCTTTGGATTCAGAATATTGTTTCAGAAGGGTACAGAATTGGCTTCAAGATAAGGCCTCCTGCAAAGAGATTTTTTCTTTCCTGTGTCCCAGTAAATCCAGCGAAGGCTCAAGCATTTCTGAAATGTGTTTCAGATCTAGAGTTGGCTGGAGTAATTATGCCTGGGGTTTTATTCAAATCTCTTCATTGTACCAAAGAAGGAGAATTCCTTCAGACCAGTTCTGGATCTAAAAATATTGAATCGTTATGTAAGGATACCAACATTCAAAATGGTAACTGTAAGACTATCCTGCCTTTTGTTCAGCATAGGGCATTATATGTCTACAATAGATTTACAGGATGCATATCTGCATATTCCGATTCATCCAGATCACTATCAGTTTCTGAGATTCTCGTTCCTAGACAAGCATTACCAGTTTGTGGGCTCTGCCGTTTGGCCTAGCAACAGCTCCAAGATTTTTTACAAAGGTTCTCGGTGCCCTTCTGTCTGTAATCAGAGAACAGGGTATTGTGGTATTTCTTATTTGGACGATATCTTGGTACTTGCTCGTCTTCACTTTTAGCAGAATCTCATACGAATCGACTTGTGTTGTTTCTTCAAGATCATGGTTGGAGGATCAATTTACTAAAAAGTTCATTGATTCCTCAGACAAGGGTAACCTTTTTGGGTTTTCCAGATAGATTCAGTGTCCATAACTGTATCTTTGACAGACAAGAGACGTCTAAAATTGATATCAGCTTGTCGAAACTTCAGTCACAATCATTCCCTTCGGTAGCCTTATGCATGGAAATTCTAGTCTTATGACTGCTGCATCGGACGCGATCCCCTTTGCTCGTTTTCACATTGCGACCATCTTCAGCTCTGTATGCTGAACCAGTGGTGCAGGGATTACACAAAGATATCTCAATTATTATCTTTAAAACCGATTGTACGACACTCTCTGACGTGGTGGACAGATCACCATCGTTTAGTTCAGGGGGCTTCTTTTGTTCTTCCGACCTGGACTGTAATCTCAACAGATTCAAGTCTGTACAGGTTGGGGAGCTGTGTGGGGGTCTCTGACGGCACAAGGGGTTTGGGAATCTCAGGAGGTGAGATTACCGATCAATATTTTGGAACTCAGTGCAATTTTTCAGAGCTCTTTCAGTCTTGGCCTCTTCTAAAGAGAGAATCGTTCATTTGTTTTCAGACAGACAATGTCACAACTGTGGCATACATCAATCATCAAGGAGGGACTCACAGCCCTCTGGCTATGAAAGAAGTATCTAGAATTCTGGTTTGGGCGGAATCCAGCTCCTGTCTAGTTTCTGCGGTTCATATCCCAGGTAAAGACAATTGGGAAGCGGATTATCTCAGTCGCCAAACGTTGCATCCGGGGCGAATGGTCTCTTCACCCAGAGGTATTTCTTCAGATTGTCCAAATGTGGGGACTTCCAGAAATAGATCTGATGGCTTCTCATCTAAACAAGAGAAACTTCCCAGGTATCTGTCCAGATCCAGGGATCCTCAAGCGGAAGGCAGTGATGCATTGTCACTTCCTGGAAGTATCATCCTGCTTATATCTTTCCGCCTCTAGTTCTTCTTCCAAGAATGATCTCCAAGATTCTGAAGGAATGCTCGTTTGTTCTGCTGGTAGCTCCAGCATGGCCTCACAGGTTTTGGTATGCGGATTTTGTCCGGATGACCTCTTGCCAACCGTGGACTCTTCCGTTATAACCAGACCTTCTGTCGCAAGGTCCTTTTTCCATCAGGATCTCAAATCCTTAAATTTAAAGGTATGGAGATTGAACGCTTGATTCTTAGTCATAGAGGTTTCTCTGACTCTGTTATTAATACTATGTTACAGGCTCGTAAATCTGTATCTAGGGGAGATATATTATAGAGTCTGGAGACTTATATTTCTTGGTGTCTTTCTCATCATTTTTCTTGGCATTCTTTTAGAATTCCGAGAATTTTACAGTTTCTTCAGGATGGTTTGGAGAAAGGTTTGTCTGCAAGGTTTCTTGAAAGGACAAATCTCTGCTCTTTCTGTTCTTTTTCACAGAAAGATTGCTAATCTTCCTGATATTCATTGTTTTGTTCAAGCTTTGGTTCGTATTAAACCTGTCATTAAGTCAATTTCTCCTCCTTGGAGTTTGAATTTGGGTTCTGGGGGGCTCTTCAAGCTCCTCCGTTTGAACCTATGCATTCGTTGGACATTAAATTACTTTCTTGGAAAGTTTTGTTCCTTTTGGCCATCCTCTTCTGCCAGAAGAGTTTCTGAATATCTGCTCTTTCTTGTGAGTCTCCTTTTCTGATTTTTCATCAGGATATGGCGGTGTGCGAACTTCTTTTGAATTTTTACCTAAGGTTGTGAATTCCAACAACATTAGTAGAGAAATTGTGGTTCCTTCTTTATGTCCTAATCCTAAGAATTCCTAAGGAGAAATCATTGCATTCTTTGGATGTAGTTAGAGCTTTGAAATATTACGTGAAGCTACTAAGATTTTCCGAAAGACTTCTAGTCTATTTGTTATCTTTTCCGGTTCTAGGAAAGGTCAGAAGGCCCTCTGCCATTTCTTTGGCATCTTGGTTGAAATCTTAATTCATCATGCTTATGTCCGAGTCGGGTAAAACTCCGCCTGCAAGAGGGATTTACAGCTCATTCTACTAGGTCAGTTTCTACTTCCTGGGCATTTAGGAATGATGCTTCGGCTTGATCAGATTTGCAAAGCAGCAACTTGGTCTTCTTGCATACTTTTACTAAATTCTACCATTTTGATGTGTTTTCTTCTTCTGAAGCTGTTTTTGGTAGAAAAGTACTTCAGCAGCTGTTTCAGTTTCAATCTTCTGCTTATATTTTCAGTTTTTTTTCATTATAAAATTTAACTTTATTTCGGGTGTGGATTATTTTTCAGCGGAATTGGCTGTCTTTATTTTATCCCTCCCTCTGTAGTGACTCTTGCGTGGAAAGATCCACATATTGGGTAGTCATTATCCCATACGTCACTAGCTCATGGACTCTTGCTAATTACATGAAAGAAAACATAATTTATGTAAGAACTTACCTGATAAATTCATTTCTTTCATATTAGCAAGAGTCCATGAGGCCCACCCTTTTTGTAGTGGTTAGATTTTTTTTGTATAAAGCACAATTATTCCTATTCCTTATTTTTTATGCTTTCTGCACTTTTTTTCTTATCCACCCACTTCTTGGCTATTCGTTAAACTGATTTGTGGGTGTGGTGAGGGGTGTATTTGTAGCATTTTGAGGTTGGGAAACTTTGCCCTCCTGGTAGGAATGTATATCCCATACGTCACTAGCTCATGGACTCTGCTAATATGAAAGAAATGAATTTATCAGGGTAAGTTCTTACATAAATTATGTTTTTTATATCTTTGAATCCCAATGTTTCAACTATCTTTGACTTGATGGTTAGATCACCATCATATAGTTCTATGGGTCTCTTCGGTTCATTCAACCTGGACCATGATCACTACAGATGCGAGTCTTTTAGGTTGGGAGGCTGTCTGGAGATCTCTGTCAGCACAAGGGGTTTGGAAATCTCAGGAGGCGAGATTACCATTCAATATTTTGGAACTCCGTGCATTTCTCAGAGTTCTTCAGTTTTGGCTTCTTTTTGAAGAAGACAGACAATGTCCACAACTGTGGCGTATGTCAATCATCAGGGTGGGACTCTCAGTCCTTAGGCTGTGGAAAGAAGTATCTCTCGGATACTTGCTTGGGCTAAATCCAGCTCCTGTCTAATTTCTGCGGTCCATTTCTTAGGTATAGACAATTGGGAAGCGGATTATCTCTGTCAATCAAGCTTTACATCCGGGAGAATGGTCTCTTTACCCAGATGTGTTTTTTCAAATTGTTCAGATGTGAGGGCTTCCAGAAATAGATCTGATTGCATCTCATCTAAACATGGAACTTCCCAGGGGCCTATTTAGGTCCGGGGATCCTCAGCGCGGAAGCAGTGTATGCATTGACACTTCCTTGGAGTTATCAATCTGCCTATATTTTTTCGCCTCTGGTTCTTCTTTTTAGAGTGATTTTCAAAATCATTGGGAGCAATCTTTTGTGTTGCTCGATGGCTCCATCATGGCCGCACAGGTTTTGGTATATGGTTCTTATTCGGATGTCCAGTTGCCAATCTTGGTCACTTCCATTAAGGCCAGACCTTATATCTTAACATTCGTTTTTTTCCATTAGGAACTTAAATTATTAATTTGATGGTATGGAAATTTAACGCTTAGTACTTAGTCATAGAAGTTTCTTTGACTCAGTGATTAATACTATGTTGCAGGCTCGTAAATCTGTGTCTAGTAAGATTTATTAACGAGTTTGGAAGATTTACATCTTATGATGCTCTTCTCATAAATTCTCTTGGCATTCTTTAGAATTCCTAGGATTTTATAGTTTCTTCAGGATGGTTTGGATAAGGTTAGACAAACGAGAGAGAGGAAGTAAGGGCGCTAAAAAAGCTTAAAATACCCCTTAAAAAGCTGACAAATAATTATATAAAGATGACTAGGGACTTAGATTATATGTATATTTAATATACCTTAAAATTAGACAAAACAAAAACTATAAAAAAGGGACGTCTCCCTATAAATTTGTAAGTGCACTTGTATAACAGAACAACGATTTAAAAATATTTCATCATAAAAATATAAAATATATTAGATTCAGATACCAGAGTTCAATAAAGCGGTAGATATTGTATTTTGTAGAGAGTTTACTCCTTAGGACATTGCCGTTTACAGGATAAAATGTCTATATCTAGTCTCAGATGTTAAGTATACAATTTTCTTGATAGCTGGTCTATGTTATATTTGCAGGTTAAAACATCTGTTACTTTATCTCAGATTTTTTGGTGACAACTTTACCGGTAGTTTACAGGTTAAAACGTCTGTACCTTATCTCAGATTTTTGGTAACAACTTTACCGGTAGCCGGTCTCTGTCAGGTAAGCTTCGTGTGTGTTCCTCGAGATCTCAGCGTCGGACGTCACAGTTTCCGGCTCGGGGGCTCTTCTCTATCCAGCCAACCAGAACCTCCGTGGGTTCCTGTCTGTTTACTCCGCTGCTGTCCGGTCCGACTCTCAATGATCAGGTTATAGTTGGAGATTGCTCTTAGTGCTGTGCACGCAACCTCAATTCTTGATAAAGCTCTGAAAGGAGTGAAATGCGTAGAAACACTAGTACCACATACTATACTTTAAGAACTAACCACCACCATACAGAAGAAGAATTATCAACCCGGGTTGTAATTTGACTTTTTTTAACCCCTGGTGGTTAGTACGAAAGAGGTTGCGTGCACAGCACTAAGAGCAATCTCCAACTATAACCTGATCATTGAGAGTCGGACCGGACAGCAGCGGAGTAACAGACAGGAACCCACGGAGGTTCTGGTTGGCTGGATAGAGACGAGCCCCCGAGCCGGAAACTGAGACGTCATACACTTAGATCTCGAGGAACAAACACGAAGCTTACCTGACAGAGACCGGCTACCGGTATAGTTGTTACCAAAAATCTGAGATAAGGTACAGATGTTTTAACCTGTAAAACTACCGGTAAAGTTGTCACCAAAAATCTGAGATAAAGTACAGATGTTTTAACCTGCAAATATAACATAGACCAGCTATCAAGAAAATTG